>NC_138182.1:284690475-284897975 GCF_964194105.1 Spermophilus citellus | reverse complement strand
GGACAGACAGGACACTAGGCGTATGTTGACATGGTTTGCATACATAGAGCATAATTAGCTCCCATTAGGTCCCAGTGTTGTGATTGTGTATGGTTCAGAATGACATCAGTTGTGTGTTCATATATACGGGCAGGAAAGACATGTCCAATTCACCTGTCTTTCCTATTCTTATCCCCCTCCCTTCCCTTCATTCCCCTTTGTCTAGTCCAGTGAAATTCTAATCTGCCCCTACCTTACTATGGGTTAGAATATCAAAGAGAATATTCTGCCTTTGGTTTTGGGTGACTGGCTTATTTCAGTTAGTAAGATATTCTCCAGTTCCATTCATTTACTGGAAAATGCCATGATTTCATTCTTCTTTAAGGCTGAATAATATTCTGTTGTGTATATATATCACATTTCTTTACCCATTCATCTATTGAGGGGCACCTAGGTTGGTTCCAGAGCTTAACTATTGTGAATTGAGCTGCTATAAACACTGATGTGGCTATGTCACTATAGTATGCTGATTTTAAGCCCTTGGGGTATAAACCAAGAAGTGGGATAACTGGGTCAAATAGTGGTTCCATTCCAAGTTTTCTAAGGAATCTCCATACCACTTTCCAGAGTAGTTACACCACCACCCCACCCACAATGTATGAGTGTGCCTTTTCCCCCACATCCTCACCAACTTATTGTTACTTGTATTCTTGATAATTACCATTCTGATTAGGGTGAGACGGAATCTCATTGTAGTTTTGATTTGCATTTCTCTAATTGCTAGAGATGTTGAACATTTTTTCATATAATTTTGATCATTTGTATTTCTTCTGTGAAGTGCCTCTTCAGTTCCTTTGCCCATTTATTGATTGGGTTGGTTAATTAATTAATTTATTAATTGATTTATTTATTTTGGTATTAAGTTTTTTGTTTTCTTTGTATAACTTGAATATTAATGCTCTAAGATGCTGGTGGTAAAGATTTTCTCCCATTCTGTAGGCTCTCTGTTCACATTCCTAATTATTTCCTGTGTGGTGACGAAGCTTATAGGTGTGATACTGTCCCACTTACTGATTCTGGATTTTCCTTCTTGTGCTTTAGGAGTCTTATTGGGAAGTTGGTTCCTAACCTACATGATGGAGAGGTGGGCCTACTTTTTCTTCCAGTAGGTGCAGAGTCTCTGGTCTAATGCCTAGGTCCTTGATCCACTTTGAGTTGAGTTTTGTACAGGGTGAGAGATAAAGACTCAATTTCACTCTACTGCATATGGATTTCCAGTTTTCCCAGCACCATTTGTTGAAGAGGCTCTCTTTACTCCAATGTATGTTTAAGGCGCCTCTGTCCAGGATGAGGTCACTGTATTTGTGTTGGTATGATTCTGTGTCTTCTATTGGTCTTCTTGTCTGTTTTTGTGCTAATACCATGACAATTTTTGTCACTATAATTCTATGATATAATTTAACGTCTGGTATTGAGATTCCTCCTATTTAACTTTTTTGGCTAAGAATTGCTTTGGCAATTCTGGGCTTCTTATTTTTCCAAATTAATTTGATGACTGATTTTTTTTCTATTTTTGTAAAGAAAATCATTGGAATTTTAATGGTAATTGCATTAAATTTTTATAACACTTTTAGTAGTATGGCTGTTGCCTATCCAAGAACATGGGATATCTTTTCATCTTTTAAGGTCTTCTTCAATTTCTTTCTTTTTTTTTTTTTTAAAAAAGAGAGAGTGAGAGAGGAGAGAGGAGAGAGAGAGAATTTTTAATATTTATTTTTTAGTTCTCGGCAGACACAACATCTTTGTTGGTATGTGGTGCTGAGGATCGAACCCGGGCCACACGCATGCCAGGCGAGCGCGCTACTGCTTGAGCCACATCCCTAGCCCTGGTCTTCTTCAATTTCTTTCTTTAGTATTTTGTAGTTTTCATTGGAGAGGTGTTTCACCTCTTTTGTTAGATTGATTCCCAATTTTTTTTGAGCTATTGTGAATAGGGTAGTTTTCCTGATTTTTCTTTCAATTAATCTGTCAGTGGTGTAGAGGAATACAACTGATTTATGTGTGTTAATTTCATATCATATTACTCTGCTGAATTCATTTATTAGTTCTAGAAGCCTTCTGTGAAGTTGTTGGATCTTCTAAATGTATAACCATGTCATCGGCAAATAGAGATGGCTTGAGTTCTTCTTTTCCTATTCATATCCCTCTAATCTCTCTCTTCTGTCTGACTGCTCTGACCAGGGTTTCAAGGACTATGTTGAAGGTAAAAGAGGGCAACCCTGTTTCACTTCAGACCAACATCCCTGATGAACACAGATACAAAAGTTCTTAATAAAATCCTGGCATTTAAGAACGTCTTTAAAAGATAATGCACCATGATCAACTGGGGCTTATCCCAGGGATGCAAGCCTGACTTAACATGCGGAATCAACAGTGTAATTCATCATACTGATAGACTTAAACATAAAAAAATCACATGATCATCTCAATAGATGCAGGAAAAAAACAGCATTTGGCAAAATTCATCATCTGTTCATGTTTAACACACTATTAAAACTAAGAATGGTGGAACACCCCTCAACATGGTAAAAGCTGTGCATGCTAAACCCAAGGAGAAATGGGGAAAATTTGAAAGTGTTCCCTCTAAAACCAGGCCCTCCATTCTCCCTGCTACGTGACTGCTCTCTGGGCTCCTTTGCTGGACTGGGCCTCACTGAGGCACCTTTGCTGGAGATGGCAGAAAAGAAACCCGGAACAAAAGCAGAGGTCACTCCCAGCGACTCAGGCTACTCAGCTGGGCCGGGGCTGGAGGTCCCGTCCACCCCCCCTCACGTGCTCAGCTCCCCTTCAAGCCTGGAGAGAGGACCCAGGCCCCGAGTGCCGGGTCGCTGACCTGTGGGCTGCAAAAGTTTTCCTTCCATTTTAAAGGGAAAGCCAGTCCACGGATGTGTCAGGCTGCAGTGGAATCTGCCTCCTGCTCAGTTTCTCCCCACGGTTTTTCGGATGTCTGCCAACCAGCTGAGGGGACAGACAGAGCCGGGCTAGTCCTACCCTCTCCACATAGTTCTTTTCTTTTCTCCCTCTTAAATGGGACATAATAAACCTTCATATTTAAAGAATTTAAAAAGAGAAATTCTTGAAACTATGCTGAATTTGTCTTATTTCTTTCCCAGCTCTAGTTCTGATTTTTTTTCTAGAAATTTCCAGGAAATCTTCAAGGGGTTTTCAGCTCTGAGGCGATGACCGTGGCTCACAGGCCAAGCAGCCTACGGAACGGTGAGGCGGGAAGCCTGCAGTGGCCACTCATTCATCTCTGAAGAGTAGCTGGGCGACTCCGAAAGGCTCCTGTCAGAATGAAAAGCCCCTCATGGACACCGAGGCTGGCTTATTGCTTCCTGTCATCATCCATTTGTGTCTGCCAATAGCCGCTGGTTAGATCAATGCTCCTGATAAATATTGCTTCACTGAGGAAATAGAGCGGATCATCATTTCTTAGTGATGGATATATTTATCTCTTCTGTGACAATATTTGTTTCTCAGATATGCCATTACACAACCTGTCCCAATTTTATAAGCAATTAACTGCATATTGGGATATTTGAAGTTAAAACTAGTGAATATACATTTGCTCACTTTCCTATATTTTCCTTTGTCCTTGACTAGAATGAATTAGACCTATCAATATCAGATGCATAGGACAGAACCAAGACAGGAAGCCACCATTACCCAGCTCTGACACTTAGGTGCGTCCCCTTACCTCTGAGGACCAGATGTCCTTATCTTCCTCAGTCATTCCACATTCAACGGGGCCCCTGCTCCTGTGTGTGCCTCGCAGGGGTCAGCAGGGGAACACAAGCGGGCTCTTGTTTGCAGTCATGGAATCAGCAGCCTGGAGTAGAGAAAGAAAGGACTTCCAAGTCACACCAACACCTGGGGTGTTGCAAGGGTGACTGGTCCTGCATGAAGGCCAGAGCCTTGCCATCTACGATGACAGATATCACCTGCCCCAGAAGCCTGGGCAAGCCTTTCCTGAATAGGCAGGTCCACAGCAAGGGTTTGAAAACCCACAGGGGTGTCTGAGAACTGCCCTGATGCAAGCACATTCCAGACAGAGAGAGCAGCCTGTCCAAGGTCCCCAGGACCTTGCATGGGAGGAAGATCACGTGGAGTGAGTTAGAGGGACATGGGACAGGGGAAGATGCTGGGACCACCAGGCAGTGGGTGCACCTGTAGTCTCATGGTCTCTCAAGAGCAGCAGAAGCCACTGAAGGTCTGCAGAGTGGGGACGAGGGGAGAGTTTATGTTTACAGTTATGGGTTAAAACAACAGCTCCATTTGGATCATGGAGGTCACATGGTGGGGAAGGGAACAGATACCTTGTGGAAGCCCTTGTACAAGGTGAACACTGAGCAGGCCTGAATGTGCCTGGCAGCTGTGGTGGTAACAGCAGTGGAGTCAAGTGGAGTTGGAGACACGTGGGTGGTGAAACCAGCAGCATTTGTTACCTGGTTGGATGCTTCCTGGGTTTGAGAAGCTAGTGGAGGTAGGTACTGTGCCAATTGCTAAATCCAGAAATGGCAAGAAAGAGCCCTGTTTATGCAAGAGCTTGTCTGTGTTTCAGTATGAGAAAAGACATTGGTGAAGCGATTCTCTGTGGATAAAACACTTGTGTGCACCTCCAGCGCTGGTGTACAGCAGGGGTGGGACTAAGTTCCACATACACACAGGCACAAGCCACTTAAGGATGCATTGGGGATGTGGGATAGCGAGTGGAGATGCATTCTATGAAATGCACCATCAGATGATTTCATGATGTGTGAACCTCATCGAGTGTCCTGGACACAGAGATGTCTACTCACCTGGGCTGTGTGGTATAAGCCACCAGATGTGCCGTCTGACATAGAATAAGACATTGCTGCGTGGCCCCTGACAGTATTAGCTTAGTCTTTTCTCATCATGAACCCAAGGTTACTATTGTCATTGTCCTCCCAGAAGTGGAGAAACTCATGTCACTTGTGTGAGAATTCACAGCTGAGAAGTGGCAGCCTAGGCTTCTGATGGGCAGCACCTAGGGCTCTCACAGGGCAGCTGCCCCTCTACACTAAGAGACTCAACCAGTTCAGGGCTTAACAGGGAGCAGCTTGGCTGCCTCCACCTCTGTGCCACCTGTACTGGAGCCACACTCCTCCTAGCAAGTCCGTGGCCCCCTTGGCCAGAGTTCCCCTGGCCCCACACCAGGAGTCTCCACCAAGTACTTAAGATTGCAGTGAGCTCAGAACAAGACTCCTCTGGGTTCTTCTTGCCTCACTTCTGTGCACGCTAGAAGGTGGAGAACTAGAGTACAGGCTGAAGCTGACTGTTTTTCAGGTCCCTCCCTGCCCTCTGAGCACAGCTGCTCTGGAGGGACACAGAAGAGAGGGGGAACAGCAGCCTCTGTTTAACTGGTCAACTGAATTACCACCTGTTGGACAAGACATGTATATTTAGACGCTGTCCATAACAGAAACAGAACAATATATTATTACACAATATGCAATATTATGTGTCATGCAAGAACACTTAAGAAGCTCTGTCACAGGCCCCCACTCTCTGCTCATGCTGAGAGCAGTGAGCTTTGAACCCCTGCTCTCCTGACCAGCACTGCTCATCCACAGAGAAATGCATCTCCACTGGCTCTCCCACATCCCAAGCAACGGTCCCTGCAGATGAAGGCCCTGAAGGCTTGGGGCAGATGCTGCCAAGGTCAGAGATGGACAGAACCTTGGAATGCAGGCAGGTGCTGAGTGGAAAAAATAGGAAAGAGAGAAGACAGGCGAATTAACTCATCACTCGCTCACATAAAGTGTGAGCACAGCAAACCCTAGCATTGCAGCGCTCTCTCCCAGTGCAGAACACTTGCTTTTTCCTTCTTGTGTGTCCACTCGTGGTTCAAGAAACTGAAAAACCCACACAACTGTGTATAGTGAGGGCTGACCAGTTTGCAAAATCAATCAACCCACTCACTCTTAATCCAGTATACACTGGCTCACTCCCTGCACAGGGGAACCGGACGCCATCTCTTCATGCCTGCAATCCTGTTCTGTTCTCCTCTACCTCTCCTTTCTTTGCTGTCTTCCTCGTTTCCTTCCTCATTTTAGTCTCCCTAAAAATAAAGCCTGTTTTAGAAAGAAAATGACATACGACTCACATGCTCTCCCTGGGATCATGTGGCCATCAAATCATCAAGGCAAGTTTTCTCGGATCCCAAAACCTCAATGTAGACAGAAAACACAAAGCACTTCTGGGATTGACCCTACCAAAGAGCACAGCCCAGGGTGCACATACCCCTCCAGAAGACGCCTTCAAAGCGACACCTTGTCAGGCTCTGTGCTGATACTAGTTATAAAAAGTACAAAAGTAGGCATTGTACAATCTTTAGAGTGACTTTCAGGGACAAATAAATGTTTTAATTCATGACAATAAATAATGTTTTAAAAGCTACAAAGCCAACTTTTTCCCCAAATGGAGAAAACATTTGGTTCGAATACAGTATGATAGACAGAAGTACCTGTGCCTCTCCGCAGATGGGTAAATAGAGTGTGTCTCACTACCCCTGGTTCAGCAGTGCCCCCTAGCATAAGCCACCCCTATGGTCCTGTCACGTTGAACCTGAGGCCATGGTCTCCATGTTCCTAGTGTGACCTCACCTGCAGCCAGCAGGTAGCTGGCATTCCCCACGGTAGCTGGCAGGTGACAAACCGGGGCCATGGTGTGCCCTCAGGATCCCCATCCAGAGGCCATCCTACCAGGAGCCCTTGCTGCGACCCACTGAAATGTGTGGCCATGCTGACTCTTCTTTAAAACAATTGGGAAACCTGTTTCCGAGGCCACATCTGCTTGGCTCTAAATATGGGGACAGATGGTTACCCCCAGCTTCTGCAAGAACTCTGGCCTCCTCAAATCACACCTGCAAGACTCAGGGTCACCCCTCTGTGCGGGGATGCCCTCACTCTGGAGCCTGTAGTACCTCCCCTGAGCTGGCATGCTCAGTTGATGCCTGTGCGTGGGACAGTGCATGCGCCCCGCGACTGCCCCAATCCCACGACCAGCAGTTGGGACAGTTCTTCCCTGTAGGGTTTCTGCAGGGACCATCCTGACTGGCTTGTCCTGGTGCAGGCTCTGCAGCACTGAGGTCCACCACCCAGCCTGCTTGAAGGTACTCTGCCGAGATCTCCCTTTCTGTGGCTTTAGAAGGTCACGGCCAGCCTCAGGATGCTCAGAGCTTTGCCGTGTCCAACCCCGGCAGCTGGAAACAGGCAGGAAGCCAAATGCAGGATGTCTTAACTTTTCAGCCTCCCACATGTTTTAGGGAAATGACACTTAAGGATCTTCTTGTTTCCCTTTGAAACATCTTTATCCTGCGTCTCAGGAATATAGTCTTATTAATGACAAGGGCAAATTATACTTAGAAATGTGTTCATTTTCTACTGCTGCATAACAAATCACACCAAGATGTTGGTCTTGGAAGATGCACATTGATTACCTCAGTTTGGGTCCCTGGCTGGGGTCGTGCAGGCTGCAGTGAGGTGTCAGCTGGGCTGCATTCTCACCTGGAGGTTGGTAGGGTGGAGAATCTGCTCCCAGCCCCCTACAGTGAGCTGGCAGAACACCTCTTCTCAGGTGGTCTGACTGCAGTTTTCATGTCCTTCCTTTCTGTTGACCATGAGCTCTCAAAAGTCCTAGAAGATCCCTGTTCTATCATAACACGGAAACTGGCTTTGCCAGTCCCCAAGAGAAGGTCCCCTCCCACCTCCAGCTGTGATGATGAGCAGTCAGGGAGAGAGTCCACACAAAGGCTGCAGCCTGCCTGGTCACAGGTCTGAATTCAAGCAGTGCCTACGGTTTATGAAAAGAACAACCCACAGTTTGTATAAGTCACTGACTCCATGGGGTGGGATTCTCTCTCTGGGGTAGGAGAGGGGCATCTGGAGAGCAAGGAGAACCGTTGTGATAGGCCACAGCAGCACACACGTTGGGCACTTCAGCCTCTTCAGGCAGCCTGTGCAGACACTAAAGAAACACTTCCCTTGCAGCCACCAAGAGTGACCTTCTGTAGGTCAGGACCAAGACCTGCCGCTATTTGTGGTTCTGGGAAGGATGCTTGCTGCCCCATCCTCACTGCCCTGTTGTGGCTGCTGCCCCTTGGCAGAAGCAGGGGTGTGGCTGTCAGGAGGCCTCGTGCTCAGGCAGGAGAAGGAAGGAACTAAGCAGGGAGCTTTGTGCCCAGGACAGGGCGATTCCAAGAGCCTTTGCAGCAGAAATGAGTGGAAGGAAGCGGGGGGTGGGGGGGGTGGGTCCGGCTCCACAGGCTTGAAAGCCAGAGCCAGGCTCAGAGGGTTGTTTGGCTGGGTGTCCAGGGAAAGTTGTCCAGGTGCCATGAAGAGTTGCAGAAGCACTGCACAGCACCCAGAGGAGGCGAAGTCGCACCTGGACCTGGCCAGACAGAGGGCAGGAAGGCAGGAGAGAGAGGGGAAGGAAGGCACATCACAGCAGGCCCCGCCCACCGCTCCCTGGGCTGTCCTGCTGTCTGGCAGGGAGCTGAGCCCCAGCATTCCCAGGGAGCCTTCCTGAGAGGTGAGACCATGCTCTGCCCCTGCCTCACGTCCCACAGTCAACCAGCCCCACAGTTGGGAAAAAGCCAGTCTCCACACAAAACCAGAATTGTCTTTTTATCTTTTTTAGTATTATTTTTATCTTTAATGCCATGCATATGGCTCCTCGTGGTCAACACTGCCACTGAGTTCAACCTGCAGGCCTCAGGAAGTTCCAGCTCAAGCCAGTAGCATCCTTTGGGTTTTAACAGTGATGATGTGGCCAGGACAAGCACATCGCCACCAAAGTCACTTTGCCATATGTTCATTAATTAAATGATGTTAAGCTCCTGGGTATAAAGGATTTCACCCTTTAATTCACTTAAGAGGAAGTATGTCAGTCTTTATGACAGGAAAGAGACACGGTATCTACACTTAATTGCCACTGTGTTGCATTCAGAGGAGATTCTTATGTTAAATAAATGATACTATCCCCTTATGTGAGTGTCTCTGGAGTTATAACCGGGAAGTAGGTGTCTCTCCCAAACTCTCAGTCACCGTATAAGACTGTCACATGATACACAGCTCCAACTTCACCTAATTCCTATGGACCCCGTTACCCTCTGAGTTGCTCAGGTCTAAGAAGGCAGTGAAGAAATTCCCTCAGAGTTAAGAACTAAAACATGTTTGTTTGTTTTAATTCAGTGCATAGTCCTTCAGCTACCTAATAAGGCCCCAGGGATGAACCTTATGAATTTTCCCATAACAGACAAACTGTGATTTTAGTGACACTGTTCCAGAGAGCCATGCTTGCCAGAACAAAGTTAATGTGAACAAGACTGCCCGGCTTGGGAGCTGCGTTAGTTCTGAGGACTCTCTGGAAAGTCTCAGGGATGCTCCACCTGCTGGGGCCATGCAACTGGCCCTCATGGCCTCTCCCAAGGTCCACTGTGAGCCTCAATATGCCAGTACATCAGTCTACCACTGCCAACAGAGAGTATCACCATCGCCACCCACCTTCCCAACATCAGGGACATCTTCTCATCAGAAAGCAATGCTGAGGACATTGTCCTTCAGCGGCAGAGGAGCTTTGGGAAGGGTATGGTTACAATGTGCAGTTGGAGACAATGATCCACCATGATGCGCCATTTTTCCAAGTCACAGTCAATACACTGCTTGATCCACACTAACTTCGAGTAAAAACAGTCCAGCCAACTGCCTCCACCTAACTTTATGAAGCTCATGTGCTCGTCTTCTTTCCAAAGAGGGACAGAACTCAGCAGGGTCAACCCATCTGCCAAAGATGTCTGTTCTTATTCTTGTGGAGTCGCAATCTTGTTCTGAATAGATAGAGTAAATGGAATAAGAAACATCCATTAATGTAAACACTGATAGTCATAATGGCATAGAAGTGTGGCGGGAGCTTCCCCTGGGATTGATTGTCCATCTCCCTGGTTGTGTGTGTTTTCCAGAGCTGTCCCTTTAATCTCCTGCTGGAGAGGTACCTACCTCCATGTCGAGAGGTGGGTGTGGCGCACAGTTTTGCCCAAGTCTCTTTTCCTCCTCACACTTCTGTGTCATCATCCACAAGCTTGAGAGCATCAGGGCATCATTTCATATGTGGACAGGGCAGGTCTTCAAATCCTCTAAGCACTTGGAATGTTTTCTTTTTCCAAACCCTTCCCAGGTCCCATGGAGCCTGCCCTTCTGTGCTGTAGTTCAAGATGTGGATCATTCCTATCCATGTTCCTCAGTCCCTCTGCTGTAGAGGGTGTGTGTATTTTTATTACTTTTCTGAAATTTTAATTGAGATCCAGCAAGGAGAGGAATAAAAGTACATAACTGACCCATAGATAATTCAGCACTATCAGGTATTGGAAGGAAACATTTACCACAAGAGAATGAAATGCGACAAAAGGAAAACTTCAGGGGAAAGAATCCCAGGCCATGTAAAAAAATGGAGAAAGATTAGAAATGAAATAGAATTGGTATTTAATAGGGATGAAAAAGTGTGCCTATGCAAAGCCTGAGAAACAGGAAGGGCTTGGTGAGACATAAAGGTAGAAGAGACTCAACCTCAAACACAGAAGATTGAATGAAGACTCAAGGAAACTTGGAGAAAATGAACAGCAAAGATGAGAAATACCGGAGACCTAAACATTCTGTTTAAAAGAGGACATCCAAAAAGAAATGATAAGGGCAATGATGGAAAGAGCCAATAGTCAGGAGTTAAAAAAACAAAAGAACTAAGCAGGGACTGTCACTGGAGGACACCCCGGAGCCCAGGACAGGGCAGGTCGGGCAGCCTGAAGGTGGGGTCTGGGGCAGAGGCAGACAGACCACGCGGAACAAAGAAACAAGTTAGAAAGAACGGAACCTCTGTAAGGCAACAGCGGATGTTGGACTTTGCAGTGATTAGTCCTGCATGTCTCCAGCCTTCTGCTTTGCAGCACTACACACTCAAAAATCATTTAGGAAAAATGGGTAAATTGCTCTATATGTACAATCTGAAAATACCACATTATTAAGAAAATCTGAACAGACCACTAATAAAGGAGTCCGAAATGGTAATCAGAAACCTTCCTAAAAAGAAAAACCCAGGACCTGATGGCTTCACTAGTGAATTCTACCAAACATTTAAATAATGATTAATCCTAATCTTTTTCAAACTTTTGCAAGAATTTCAATGGAAAGAAACATCCCCAAACTCATTTGGCAAGGCCAGCCTTATCCTGATATCAAAGTCAGACAAGGACAGTATAGGAAAAGAAAATTATAGGTCAATATACTTTTTTGATGATAAATGCAAATATCCTCAAGAAAATATTAGCAATCTGAATTCAATAGCAAATTGAGAGGACAATAAATCTTCACCAAGAAGACTGATCCTGAGTGCTTAAAGATAATGTAACAGGAAAATCAATAAATGTGGTACACATTCATTATATGCAGGATGTATATAATATAAAAATAATATAAACCATATGAAAATATCAATGCAGAAAAAAGTATTTGACAAAATCAAATTTTATTTCATGATAAGAGCTCTAAACTAATTAGGCATAAAAGAAATGTTTTTCAACATAACAAAACCACATATGACAACTCACAGCTAACACATTCAAGAGTGAAAGCTTTTGCCCAGGACAAACAATGAGTTAAGGCTGCCAATCCTCACCCCTTCCAATCAACATATTATTTAAAGCCTTAGCCACAGCAATTATATTAATAAGAAAAAGAAATCAAAGACATCCAAATGAGAAAGCAAGGAATAAAATTTCCCATGTTTGCTGACACATGTAAAAATTTTCTATGTATCATTTTACACGTGCAAACCCTAAAACCTGCACACAAATCTCTGAGAAGTAATAAAACAATTCCATGTATAGTTGCAGGATACAAAATCAACCTCCAAAATCCTGTGTAATTTCTATGTGTTAATAATTGAAATATCAAAATGTGAAATACATAATTTCATTTACAGTAGCATACAAAAGGCTTAGGATAAATTTAACAAAGGGGATGAATTATCTGTACAATGAAAACTGTAAGACATTAATAACTCACATTGAAGAAAACACAAGAGAAAGAAAAGATAGCCTATCTTCATGGATTAAAGAAATAGTATTACTAAAAGGTCCAAACCACCCAAAGACATCTATGGATTCTACACAATCCATATAAAAATTCCAAAGGCATTTTCACAGAAATAAAACATTAAGTTGAAAAATCTGTGTTGTACCAAAAAATAATCTAATAGCCAAAGCTATCTTTTGCTAGAAGAAAAAATAGGAGAAAGCTCTGGATATTGGTCTGAACTTGATTTGGGGACACGATCACAAACGCATGAGCAACAGAAGCAAAAATGGACTAATGGGCTTGCCTTACTTCAGAAGCTTCTGTGGAGCGAGCGCCCAACAGAGTGGAAAGACAAGCTGGGGACAGGAGGAAGTGTTCAGGAATGACCACCTGACTACCTGACTACCCTGAAATACAGAGGGAGCTCATTCCTAGCAGCTAGGGGAAAATGGCCCAGCTGAAACCAGGCAGGGGACCTGAGAAGTGAGCTCTGAAAAGGTGTTGGGAAATCAGCTTCAACGTCTGTTACATCAGAGAAATGCAAACTGAGGCCTCCAAGATGCTACCTCTAACCTGGGAGAATGGCTGTCATCAAAAAGATAGAGCAAAGTGTTGACAGGGACATGGAACAAAGGAACTATTGTACACTGTCAGAGCAAATGTAAGTCAGTACAGCCACCTTGGAAAACCAGTCCCTGTGCTTCCAGGTCATTGCAGCACTGCCCACAAGAGCAAGGTATGCAATCAGCCTCAGTGTCCAGCAGTGGACAAATGGATGAAGAAAGAGTGAGTGTGCACACACACACACACACACACACACACAACGGACTACTACTGAGCTTAAAAATAAGGAAACCTTGTCATTTACAGCCACACTGATGAGCCAGGAAAAGAGGGGCAAATATGCATGACCTTGTTTATATTTAGAATCTGGAATATTTGAACTTACAAAAGTGAAGAGTAGAAGAGTGACTGCCAGGGGTCAGGGCGGGGGACAGGGAATGGGGAGATGCTGGAGAAGGGTCTAAAATTTCAGTTAGAAAGAACAGACAAGTTCTAGAAATCTACTATGAAGCACAGTGACTATAATCAATGGCAATGCATACTCAAAAAATGCAAAGAGAGTAGATGTTAAACATTCTCATCACAAAACATGATAAGAATTTTGGTAATACATATGTTAGTCACCTTGATTTATTCATTTTACAATGCATGCATACATTAAAACCTAAGATTGCACACCACAAATATACAAAAATCTCCTTTGTTAATTATACCTCAGTAAAAATGGAAGAAAAAAATAATTCTCTCTATATAGGTAATATCTATTATGTATTTACTGTATTATCAATCAATCTGAGAAATACTATGTACTTAATTTTTACTTATTTAAAAATAATGAGTGCTACACACACATAATCTATTTTTATAAAAATATAATTGATTTTTTAAATGGAAGAACAGCGAGAGAAGACATTTTTTGTGTGTGTTGTTTTACCTTTTAGCAAATCACTTTGATTCCTGGGTCCTAGAAGATGACTGGATCTTCTCTCTCACTGGACATGTAATCCATTCGGATGTCCTGGTTGAAGCCCAGGTAGAAAAGCTGGCCCACAGAAAAGAGAAATATTGCAATAACATTTTTCTATAATCATGGATATTTTCTGTGATACTGTTGGAACTATTCAAACTAGACAAGCAGAAGTTTTTGGGGCTGTAGAATCTGAAACAAATAAATCAATTTTTCATGCTCTGAAACATTAAAATCTACCACTCTATTTTGTACTTTGAATGATGGATCTTTTTACCCATGTATGAAATTGTAACACTCTGCATTGGTCATTTAAAAGCTATTGGTTCACTGAGTTTTACAGATATTCCAAATCTTGACACATTTTATTTTAAAATATCAAAAAATTGCCTTTATTAATAACATCACCAAACTCATCAGAAAAGCCTTTAAGTATTGAGAAGCTGTCAAGCTCAGTCTTGAAAACTCAAATTTCGTCCTTGGCAACAAATGCTGTCAGTTGTTTTACTTGAAGTGTCAGGCTCACTTGATTTGTTTTCGAGAAAGTGTCTACCCAATGTCTACCAAAGTCTGCATAATTATAGCTTTTCTGTCAGATGTTGTTTCAATTAAATGTGGTGCTCAGGGTGGAACATAACTAGTTTAACTTGCAGCCCGGTCACTCGGGGGCTCCCCAGCCACCACCATGTGGGGGGGCAGCAGGAATGACCATGGTGTGCTGCAGGGGGGGCTTCAAGAGACCTTCCTGCTGCCTTGCCAGAGAGTCAAAGGGCAGGGTGTCCCGAGGGCTCAGCCCAGAGCAGCAGAGGCAGGTTCTGGAACACACAGCCCCTTGCAAGGCCAGGTTGGAGCTCACTGTCACAGTCCAACATCTCTCCAGGAGTTTCCCTTGGGGGTTCCTACAGAAGAGGTGCCAGCATCTTTAACTACAGTTATTAAGAAATTTTTAAGTTATTAACTGACTCCTGATAACTTGATGTATTAATTTACAGGTTTATTTTTAAGATTTAGAGTATCTGACTTTTTAGAATATTTTATTATTTAGAATATTTTATTACATAGAGATGTTTTTATTCAGTCAGGAATTTGAAATACTCATAAAGATAATATGATAACCTAATACATGAAAGTCAAAATAAGGTTTTAATATCGGAGACGATTTATTCAAATATGTAACTTGATGATTCTGATATTTTAAAGGAAGTCCTAACAGTTCATTGGGTTAATTAAATATTAGTTTTAAAAATAACGGATGCTGCTAGATTAATGAACATGACAGTAAGATTTATTAATCAATTTTAGCTACTTTAATAAAATTAAGGGAATACTGTTTTTCTACTAACACACTGTATATCACAGGAAAAAGAAAAAAAGAAAAAAAAACAAGTAATTCATCCTTGCTGGATGTCTCTTAGATCCACAACCCTTGGGCACATTCATATGCATCTCCCAGTTTAGAATCACAGGCATTCTAAGTAGTAGAATAGCTAAATTTAACTTGAAGTAATGAAATTTTGAATCAGATGAAATGATCAGAAAATACCATAAAAATATATTCAAATAATAAAAAATAATGTTTAGAAGTGAAAATACAATAAGCAAAACATATATTATAATAGATAATTCAACAACCAACATTTTGCTTAAGGAAGAGAGAATTAGTGAAGTGGAAGTTGAAATTAAGAACATTATTAGGCTGCAGAGAGTAACAGATTGAAAATAGGTATGAGAGACTTAGACGGTTAAGACAGGGTTAAATAGAGACAACTACCACTGTATTCAATGGAAAAAAAGGGAATGGGAAAGGCCGTGCTCCCAAGAGCACCTATAATATATTTTCAAGAATGAATGAAAGGCCAATAAGTGAAATCTGTTACAAGAGGAGTAGGTTAAATTAAGTCCACACCCAGACTTGTCTTAATAAAACAGCAGAATCCCACAGACAAAGAAAACCTAAAAGTATCCAAATAAAAACAGCTTCCACAAAGATTTCATTGACAAAGATTAAGTTAAAATCATCTATATCGATTTAGAAAAAAAAAATTGGTAAATTTCAACCAATTCTCAATCCTCACAAAAGATTAGGTGATTCAAATTTGGAATAGAAAGGACTTTCTCATTACTTTCATGACACTGCAGTACAAGCCAGACCTAGTGATTCAACATCAGAAGCACTCCCACTGAAGTCAAGAGGAAGGACAGGAGGCTGGGCACAGCTGTCCCTATTGCCATTGTGCTGAGAGCTGAAGCCATGGGAAGGCCAACAGGCAGCTCATAGGAAGGATAAAAAAAAGGAGCGTGGCTGTGTGTATAAGATGACGTACCACACACATGTACAGACGTGTGCATACCTAAATACATACACAATGCCTTATGAAACATACACTATGAATTATGCAGACACATGTATGTGCATTATAATTATGGTAGTAAATTGTAAAGTGTCATAGGTAAAATTAAGATCTTGTTCAGAATATAAATGCAATCTGTTGAGTTACCTAGGAAAATGGAAAGCCATGGAAAAACAAAAAAGACCCAAAGAATGTAAGAAGCCTACCTGTCATGTTTATTTGTGGAAAGAAAGGTTGTCAATTCTCTCCTTAGTCGATAAATGCAATGAAATTTTAATCTATGAATTTTATGCAATTCAATAGAATTACATGAACATGGACACATTGATCATTATAGTTCAATGGAAAATCTGGGCAGCATCCCATTGGGTCAGAATTCAAGAGCAAAGTTAACATAGTGAAAGGTGTACATACTGGCATGTGGCCACTGACAGACTGTGACAATGTACAGACATTCAAAATCCATGTGTGAGTGAAGACTTTTTGTACAAAAGAGAGAGTGAAAAAATTTACTATGAAGAAAGCTCTGGTAATCATCCATATGTGGAAAAACAGCAATTGCTCCTTAGATCACACCAAATAATAATAAAGTCCCGGATGAATTAACTACATGATTAAAATGCAAAAGTACAAACTTTCAAAAGATAATAGAAAATATTGATAAGACATCAGTGTATGAAACTACTTATTAAGTGATTTCAAATACCCCTCTCAAATAGATTGAACATTTAGCATTTAAACTCCTTTGTTACAAAAGACTCCATTAATAATTATGGTAACAGGTTTTTTAAAATATATTTTTAGTTATTGATGGACACAATACCTTTATTTTATTTATTTTTATGTAGTGCTGAGGATTGAACCCTGTGCCTCACACATGCAAGACAAGTGCTCTGCCACTGAGCCACATTCCCAGCCCCGATAACCAATTTTCATGTGGCAACTTTTATGTGCCCGGCCTTCTCATCACTGAGTATGTTAACCAGTTTAACCCTCAACATATATCAGGTAGATGATATTTCCATCATAACTCCTTCCTGTGAGCAAGTTGAGGAAAGGTGGTTGAAATAATCTTCTCAAGATCAAGTAGATAGGAAGAGTCAAAGGTGAATCAAAGACTTAGAGCTGAAAACCCCCTGACGAGATAGAAACCACACGTGTAAAGAGAAAACCATTCAAAATGCCAACTGAGAACACATTAAGTCTCAACAAACTAATGAGGACTCTCAACAAACTAAACAAAGACTCAGGGAAACGGGTAAGAGTGTGATCTATTTTATTAAAGGTGAAGTGATACAAAATGCAGTTCTCAAGTGCTAATTTGAGCAAACAGCAGTTTATGGATCCAGCAGCTGCAGGTCAGAAGGAGTGCTCCCCAGAGGTGCTCCAGGGAGGCTCCTGTGGGAGGAGCACAGAGGTCGAGCCAACCAGTTGCTTTTCGTGGTCTCCTACTGCAAAGTCCCTAGTTATAATTCTGCACTTTAGTGGGCTGCTTCTGATGGGTTAGCCTTGAGTCTGTTTCTCTTTAATATAAGTTCTTGCAAGAAATAGGTCAAGTTTAGCCCATATATGCAGGTCAGGGAAGGTTAAAGTTACTCCTGAGGCTAACCGGCTTTGCGTGCACAGGATTCCTCAGACCTGGCCCCTGTTGTAATTTACTTTGACAGTTGTCATGAGCTGCATGATCACACAGCAGTGAGGATGCTCAGCTTTACTGCTTCACCAGGAGGTTTGAGGTTCTGCTGGTCAGGTTCCCCCCACATGTTTAGACACACTGGTGGGGGCTCCTGGCTCACAGGTATCAGCAACTGGGGAAGAAAATCCAAATGTGTCCACACATGTTTGCTAAGGAGAGGCTCTGCCACCATTTCCCGAGACACACCAGATGGCAGAACTGCCTGGGATCCCTTCTAAGACAGGAGTGAGACATCCACAAATGAAGAGTCGTGGGTCTCCCAAACAGCCTCAGAAACATGCTGTGGTCTTAAGTGGGAACGTAGATTACAGGTACTATGAGATGGTTCTGCAAAAATTAAGGATTCCAGATGCCCCTGGTGGGAAGGGTTCAGCAAGTGAGTATCAACACTGGGCTGCGAGGGAGAATCTGCTGCTAGCCCCTAGGTAAACAGCTGGCAATAACGCCCACAGATGAGGTTCTGTCCTAAACATGTATTTTAGACCAGTGAACTAGGCACATAAAGCTACTGTCATGTACAAGAATGTAGACTCAAAATTGTTTGTAATTAGGAAAATATGAAAACAAATTTCCCTCAGGAGCTGAGAGTGTGAATAAAATTTAGTTCATTCATTCTGTGAAGTACTTTGCAACAGATCCCTGGATCTACTATACACAGGGACATTGCTAACGTCCAAAAAAATCCTGCTGAGGTTTAAATATCCAGATGAAAACAAATGTAAACATTATAATGCCATTTTATATTTAAAAGTACAAAATGGTAATGTCTTCATTGTTTGTATATGTGTTAGACCATGACACAAAGAAAAAACCACTGGCTCCAATTGAAATCAAATTAAAGCAAGCTTATAATTTCAACCGGCCAAGCTGCCTTTCCCGAAAACCTCGGGAACAGAAGACAGCCCCACAGCTCTCTTGGAGCACAGTTTTATAGCACAGAAAGTTACATAAAGGGGGGTTTGAGAACTTACAGATAACAAAATTTTGATAAGCATAGCACAAAGGCTAGTTAATATTTTTGCTGGCCCCAACATCAGAATTTATGAGGGTCATTAGGTCATTTATGAGAGGGTTGTTACCTGGACAGGGAAAGCCAGGCAGGGGTGAGTTCAAGGCATGGGCAGGCATTCCAAGCAAGTTTAGAAATCACAGTAATTTATAGTAAAACCGAAATTAGCTTTTCATGCCTTTGTGGCAAGATGGCTCCCAATCTTAAGAGGGACCCTCTAGAAGTACAAAATATAAACAAAGTTTTACATATTGAAATAGAGAAATTTAATTCTTGGGAATAAATAGGTATTGGTCAAGATATTAGTATGTGTGTAAAATTAGAAGACTTTTATTTTTCCAAATAAACTTTAGGACTTTTTTTTTCTATTTCAGTGAGGAATACCATTGGTGTTTGATGAGGATTGCATTGAATCTGTATAGGGCTTTAGGTAGTATGGCCATTTCAGCAATATTGATTCTGCCTATCCAAGAACATGGGAGGTCTTTCCATTATCTAATCTTTAATTTCTTTCTTTCATGTTCTGTAGATTTTATTATAGAGGGCTTTCACCTCCTTGGTCAGATTTATTCCTAGTTTATTTATTCCTATTTCATTTTTTGAGACTATTTTTAATGAGATAGTTTTTAAAATTTCTTTCTCAGAAGTTGCATTATTGTAGTATGGGAAAGCTATTGATTTTTGTGTGTCAGGATAACCAAAGCCATCCTAAGCAAGAAGAATGATACGGGAGGCATCACAATTCCTGGTTTTAAAGTATACTACAGCACTTGGGTAACAAACAGCACAGCAATGGCATCAAAGCAGATAGGAAGACCAGTGGAAAGGGCAGAAGACACAGAGACAAACCACATAGGTATAGTTTTCTCATACTCAACGAAAGTGCCAAAAATATATGTGGGAGACAAGATAGCCTTTTATAAGTGGTGCTGGGAAAACTGGACATTCACACATAGAAGAAAGAGACCAGACCCCTATTTATCACCCTCCACATGAGTCAGTTGAAACTCTGCAACTGCTGCAAGAACATAGGCCCAACACTCTGATGTACTGATGCAGGCATTGATTTCCCTAGTAAGACTGCCAAAGCTCGAGAAATAAAATGCAGAACCAGTAAGTGGAATGACATCAAATCAAATTAAAAAGCTTCTGCACTACAAAGGAAACAATTAAGAGCCTAAAGAAAGAGTCTGCAGAATGGAAGAATTTTTTTCCAGATAATCTTCTGACAGGGGATTCATATTCATAATATATAAAGAACTCCAAAAACTTCATACACACCCATGCACGCACGCGGGGGCACGCATGCGCGCGCGCGCACACACACACACACACACACACACAAAATAATCAACAAAGGGGCAAAAGGACTAAACAGGAATTTCTCAAAAGAAAACATAAAAGTGGCCACCAATATGTGAAAAAAAAAGTTCAACATCCCTAGAAACCAGGGAAATGGAAATCAAAACTACATTGAGATTACATTTCACTCCACTTAGAATGGCAAACATCAGAAAACACATAATAATAAATGCTGGTGAGGATGTGAGGGAAAAGGTCCACCCATACATTTTTGATGGACTGCAAATTAGAACAGCCATTGTGGAAATCAGTGTGGAGATTACTCCAAAGACTGGGTATAGAATCACAATATATATTAAAAAAATTAAAATCAGCATACCACAGGAACGCAGCCACATTGGTATTTACAGCAGCTCAATTCTCAATTGCCAAGTATAAAACCAGCCAAGGTGAATATATAGAGACTGGATGAAGAAAAGGTGGCATATATACCCAACGGAGCATTTCTCAGCCCCAAAGAAGAATGAAGCTGGGTCATTTGCTGGTGAGCAGACGGAGCTGTAGAACGCATGCCAAGTGGAATAAACCAGACTCAGAAAGTCAAGGGTTGAAGGTTCTCTCTCACATTCAGAAGCTAAGGAAAAATAAGGGGAACATGTGGGGATTAAAAAAAAATAGAAGGGAGATCAGAGGAGTAAAGGAAGGGGATTGGAGGAAGAGGACTAGGGATGGGAAAGGAGGAAATGCAGAATGAAATTACCAGATGATGCTGTGGACATCGATGGACAGGCCCAGTGGATCTTACCTTTATGTGTGTCTGTGAAGTACCAAATAAAAACTTTAAAAAGAAAAAAAAGAAACATGAGTAGAACAGAGGAAGGGATGCAGGGAGAGAGCGGGAGAGGGGACTGTGATGGAGCCATGATGCCTACGAGTTGTCCATGCCAACGTGGATCCCCGCTGTGACCACTGTGGAACGTGACAACTTTTAAATAAGAAAAGACAAACATGAGAGAAATCTGGAGCTATAAACATATTTATGTTGGTTTGAAAATCCAGCGGAGAGTACAAGGCATGTGTAACTGTTGCCAGTTCTTGTAGGCTGGGTGGGTCATAGTGAGCCAAAGATTTCGTCTTGAAAAGCAAAAGACAAAGTGAAGGAGGGAGAAAGGGAGGGAGGTAAGGGGGAAGCAGGAGGGAGGGAGTGTAGAAGAAACAGGCCCACAGGGAATGAGCCTCGAAAAGGAGGTGTAGGGCCAGGGGAAGAGCCCAGGGGCGGGGGAGGAGCCCGGGGACAGGCGCAGTTTGGATGTCTCACACCTGCAGCACAGGTGCACACCTGAGTGGATGAGGGCAGGAGCTGACAGGACTCCTGCTCTAGGCAGGATCTCAAGGAGCATGGAAATGCCCTGGGGAAGCTGTCCTCCAGCTGGGGAGACAATAGGTCAGCTGATGCCCCCAGAAATGTGGGTCAGAGATATGTCCTCTGGCAACCACCATACATACAGTGTGGGGCCTCCAGGCGGAGGTGTGGCCTCAAAGCACAGGTTGAGACAAAATAGCTCTCTCCAGGCCTGGAGCCACCGCCAGCATGAAAGCTAGCACAAGTTGGTGGACTGGTCACCAAGGGGAACAAGTGTTGGTCAAGAGGATGGGCGCCTTTATTTCTCAACTTCATTGATGTGTATCAAAGCATATACTGTAACTTTGTCTAAAATAATAATTCTTAAGAAGCTCTTAGGTGTCAGGGTCATAGCCCCTAATGGTTTAAGGGTAACTCAGATGCTTATCAAGTGGACACAGGAAAGTATACCCACGTTGGTGGAAAAGGAAGAGCACAGCCCCATTTCCAGAACTCAGAGAAGGGAGACCAAGCCATATGCAAACTGAGCAAAAGAAAAAAAAATAGTGATGTAAAAAGTGGCTACCTGAAGTCAAAATGGAGAACAGATAACCAATGAAATCAAAATCTGGTTCTTGTGAAATATTAATAAAATTGCTGAATGAGAGTGATGAGTAGGGGACTTCCTTATGTGAAACTATGAAATGGGAGTATTATGAATAAATTCATGCCAATAAATTCAACAGCTTAGATGAAATGGATCAATCAGCAATAAGATGAACATTCATACAAGAAGCACATAACTCAAATAGCGCTACATGTATTGAAAACCATGAATGTCATTAAAGACCTTCCCACAGACAAAATCTCCATACCCAGATATATTTACCAGATAACTGAAGAATAAGTAAAAACTATTTAACACAAACTCCTCCACAAAATTGTAGAAGAGGAAATATTTCTAAAATCATTATTTCAGTCAAGGAATATTCTGATACTGAAACCAGGGATTTTCATTATTACAAAAGACAACTACGAGGCCCAGGATAGCCTTGCCATCCCCCACAGAGCTCAGGGCCAGGCCCAGGACAGCCCCACCGACTCCAGCAGGCTGGAGGTCCAGGACTGCCCACCTGCTGAGGACCACATGTGCACACCACAGTGTGGCATCTTCAAAGAGGCCGCTCAAAGCCACCGTTTGGCCTGCCTGTTCAGCCCCATCTCTTAAAGTGGTCACTGCCATCTTGGGATACCTTTAATGCCATCTTAGGTCACCTCTGCTGCCGCTGCTAACATCTTTAATTTCAGCAACTTCTGTCTTGGGAGGCTGGCCAAGGGCTGGAAGCCCAACACCAAGGTAGTTTTAGGTTTGACATCACCCCTCCACAAAGTAGGAACATGGGTGCTTCCATCTAGGGACAACAGCCAGGACCCAGAAGACCATCACCAAGGTCCCAGCAGGCTTGCTTCACCAGAGGTATCCCTGCTAGGTGGGCTAATGGCCACCATCTTGATGCAGAGGCAGGAGAGCCCTGCATGGGACCATCTCCTTCTCTCTTTTCTCCTGTTAACAGTGAACTTCTTTTGATTCTTCTTTCACTCTTTCTACATCTAATACCTCTATATTCTCACCTCTACCTCATAAACACCAGCAGGGACATTATAAGATTATAGGGTGGAAACTGTAATACCTCAGATCCACACTGCTAGTGGGAAGAGACATAGAAAGCATGAAAAGACAAGGGAAGAAAGTGCCCCAAACAAACCAAGATGGCACAATAATAGAATCCATTGACAGCACAGTAGATGAAACGTCAGAGAAGGAGTCCAGAGTGTACATAATTAAGATGATCTGCAAATCAAACAATGACATGAGAGAACAAATACAGGCAACAATTCCTCACTCCAACAAAGAGATAAGAGAGCAAATGTAGGTGGCAAAAGATTACTTAAAGAAAGAGGTAGAGATTCTGAAAACAAACAAACAAACTAGAAATCCTTGAAATGAAGGAAACAATAAACCAAATTTAAAAAAAAATCAATAGAATAAGCATCACCAACAATCTAGATGACTTGGAAGACAGAACCCCAGACAATAAAGACAAAATATACAATCATGAAAATAAAGTTGACCACAGTGAAGATGGTAGGAAACTATGAACAGAACAGCCATGCATTATGAGATAACTTCAAAAGACCAAATCTAAGGTTTATTGGGATAGAGAAAGCTACAGAGATACAAATCAAAGGAATAAACAATCTATTCAATGAAATAATATCAGTAAATTTTCCAAACATGAGGAATGAATTGGAGAATCAAATACAAGAGGCTTACAGGACACCAAATGTACAAATAATAACACATCCACACCAAGGCACATTATAATGATAATGCCTAAAAGCCATAAGAGAAAGAAATCAGATTACATATAGGGGAAACCAATTAGGGTCTCTGTAGATTTTTCAACCCAGACCCTGAAAGCTAGAAGATCCTGGAACAACATATAACAAGCTCTGAAAGAAAATTAATGCCAACCAAGAATCTTACATCCAGCAAAAATAAGCTGAGAATTGATGATAAAATAAAATCTTCCATGATAAAAAAAAGTTAAAAGAATTTAGAGCAAGAAAGTCTGTACTACAGAACATTCTCAGTAAAATATGCCTTGAGGAGGAAGTGAAAAACCATAATGAAAATCAGAAAAAAGGAAAAAAAATCAAAGGAGAAACCAAGTCAAGTGAAAAACCAAAACAAACCAAAATTACCAGGAATACAAGCCATATTCAATAATAACCATGAATGTTAATGGCCTAAACTCATAAATTAAAAGACATAGACTGGTAGATTGGGTTTAAAAAAAAAGATCCAACACTATGCTGCCTTCAAGGGATTCACCTTATTGGAAAAGACATCCACAGACTGAAGGTGAAAGGATGGGAAAAAGTATACCACACACAAGGACTGTGGAAGCAAGCAGGGGTTTCCATCCTCATATTCCATCCTCATAGCAGATAAGGTGGACTTCAAACTAAAGATACTCAGAAGGGATAAAGAAGGACATTTCAGGGGTTGGGTTGTGGCTCAGTGGCAATTTGCTTGCTTAGCATGTGTGAGGCACTGAGTTTGATCTTCAGCACCACATATAAATAAATAAAAAATGAAGATATGTCAACAACTAAAAAATATTTAAAAAATAAAAGAAGGACATTTCATACTTCTTAAAGGAATCATACATCAACAAGATATAATGATCCTCAATATTTATGCCCCAAACAATGGAGCATCTATGTATATCAAATAAACCCTTCTCAACTACAGGAATAAAATAGACCACAACACAATAATACTGGGTGACTTTAACACACCTCACTCACCACTGGATAGATCTTCCAAGAAAAAGCTAAACAAAGGAATTATAGAACTCAATAATACAATCAATAATTTAGACTTAACAGACATATATAGAATATTTCATCCATCAACAAACACATTTTTTTTCTCAATAGCATATGGATTCTTCTCTAAAATAGACCATAAGTTACACCACAAAGAAACTCTTAGCAAATAAAAAATAGAGCTACTACCCTGCATTCTATAAGACCATAAAGAAATGAAATTAAAAATCAATGATAAAATAAAAATAGAAGCTGCTTCGACACCTAGAGACCAAATAATATACTATTGAAAGATGCATGGATAGCAGAAGACATTAGGAAAGAGATAAAAAGATTCTTAGAGGTAAATGAGAACTTCAATACAACATACCAAAAATCTCTGGGACATTGTGAGGGCAGTACTAAGAGGAAAACTTTCATTGAATTGAGCTCATTCATTAAAGGACAAAACATCAACAAATAAATGACCTGACATTACATTTCAAAACCCTAGAAAAAGAAAAACAAATCAACACCAAAAGTAGTAGAAGTCAGGAAATAATTAAAATCAGGGCTGAATTCAATGAACTTTGAACAAAAGAAACAACTGAAAAAAATCAACAAAACAAAAAACTGGTTCTTTGAAAGAATAAATAAAATTGATAAACCTTTAGTCACCTTAACAAAAAGAATAGAAAACTCAAATTACTAACATATGTGATGAAAAAGGAAATATCCTGACAGGTACTACTGAAATACAGAAGATAATTAGAAACTATTTTTTCAAATTTGTACTCCAATAAAATAGAAAATAATGATGACACCAACAAATTTCTAGAGAAATGTGATCTGTGCAAACTACATCAGGAAGACATACACAATTTAAACAGATTAATGTCAAACACTGAAATAGAAGATGCCATCAAAAGCCTACCAACCAAGAAAATCCCAGGACCAGCCGGATTCTCAACCAAGTTTGGAAAGAATTCACAGAAGAACTAATACCAACACACCTCAAATTATTCTATGAAATAGAAAAGGAGGGAACCCTTCCAACTCATTCTATGAGGCTAGCATCAACCTGATACCTAAGCCAGACAAAGACACATCAAGGAAAGAAAACTTCAGAACAATATTCCTGATGAACATTGATGCAAAAATTCTCCATAAAATTCTGGAAAATTGCATACAAAAACATAATTTAAAATAGTGCAATATGATCAAATGAGGTTCAATCCAGGGATATAAGGTTGGTTCAACATATGGAAATCAATAAGTGTAATTCATCACATCAATAGACTTAAAGATAAAAATCATATGATCTTTTCAATAGATGCAGAAAAGGCATTTGCTAAAATAAAACACCCTTTCATATCAGAACACTAGGAAAACTAGGGAGAGTAGAAACTAAGCCCAAGGCCAACATTATTCTAAACGAAAAAAAAAAAAAAATGAAACCATTCCCTCTAAGAACTGGATCAAGACAGGGATGGCCTCTATCACCACTCCTATTCAACATAGTTCTTGAAACACTGGCCAGAGCAATTAGACAGACAAACAAAATTAAAGGGATACAAATAGAAAAAGAAGAACTCAAACTATCACTATTTGCTGATGACATGATTCTAAGAATATCCAAAAAACTCCTCCAGTAAAATTCTAGAATTAATTAATGAATTCAGCAAAGTAGCAGGATATAAAATCAACACCCATAAATCACATGTATTTTTATACATCAGTGCTGAACTCTCAGAAAGAGAAATTAGGAAAACTACCCCATTCACCATAGCCCCCCCCAAAAAAAACCAAAAAAAAAAAAAACAACTTGAAAATCACTATAACAAAAGAGGTGAAAGCAATGAAAACTACAGAACACTAAAGAAAACATTGAAAAAGACCTTAGAAGATAGAAAGATCTCCCTTGTTCTTGGATAGGCAGTTTCAGTTTTGTCAAAATGGCCAGACTACCGAAAGTGTTATACAGATTTAATGCAATTCCAATTAAAATCCCAACAACATTCCTCACAGCAATAGAAAAGGCAGTCATGAAATTCATTTGGAAAAATGAGAGGCCCAGAATAGCCAAAGCAATCCTTAGCAAGAAGGGTGAAGCATGAGGCATCCCAATACCAGACTTTAACCTGTATTGCAGAGCAATAATAACAAAAACAGAATGGTATTGGCACCAAAATAGACATGTAGATCAATTTGTACAGAGACATATATGTGGTTATGGCATACTAGACAAAGATGTCAAAAACATACATTGGAGAAAAGATAGCCTCTTCAACAAATGCTGCTGGGAAAAATGGAAATCCATATGCAGCAAAATGAAACTAAATCTCTCTCACCATGCACAAACTCAACTCAAAGTGGATCAGGACCCTAGGAATAAAACCAGAGACACTGCATTTAATACAAGAAAAGTAGACCCAAATCTTCATCATGTTGGATTAGGTCCTAACTTCCTTAACCAGACTCCTAAATCCCAAGAAATAAAATTAATTAATTAATAAGACAAATTCAAAATAAATATGTTCCTCTCAGCAACGGAAATAAACAATAATGTGAAGAAGGAGCCCACAGAATGGAAGAACATCATTACTACACACACATTAGACAGAGCACTAATTTCCAGGATATATAAAGAACTCAAAAAACTTAACACCAAAAAAAAAAAAAATCAATAAATGTACGAAGGAACTGAACAGACACTTCTCAGAAGAAGATACACAATTTATCAACAAATATATTAAAAAGTGTTCATAGCAATTAAAGAAATGCAAATTAAAACTACTCTAAGATTTTACTCCAGTCAGAATGGCAATTATCAAGAATACAAGCACTAATAAGTGTTGGTGAGGATGTAGTGAAAAAGGTACACTCATACATTGGTTGTGCAGGTTGGCACAACCACTACAAAAAGCAGTATGGAGATTCCTTAGAAAACTTGGAATGGAATCACCATTTGACCCAGCTATCCCACTCCAAAGGACTTAAAATCAGCATACTTCAATGACACAGCCACATCAATGTTCATAGCAGCTCAATTCACAATAGCTAAACTGTGGAAGCAACCTAGATGCCCTTCAATAGATGAATTGGTAAAGAGACTGTGGTATATATATACACAATGGAATATTGCTCAGCATTAAAAAAAATAAAATTATGGCATTTGCAGGTAAATGGATGGAGTTGGAGAATATCATGCTAAGCAAAGAAAGCCAATCCTCCAAAACCAAACCCGAATGCTCTCTCTGATAAGTGGATGTTGATCCCTAATTGGAGGCAGGGGGTGCATGGGTAGAGCAGAAGAACTTTGATTGGGCAAATGTGAGGGAGGGAAGGGGAGGGAGCATGGGGTCAGGAAAGATGGTAGAATGAGATGAACATTGTTACTCTAGGTACATGTATCTACACATGCGGTGAGACTCTACATTGTGTACCACAAGAGAAATGAAAAGCTGTGCTCAATTTGTGTATAATGAATTGAAATTCATTATGCTGTCATGTTTAACTAATTAGAGCAAATAAAAAATAAAGAAAGAAAGAAAAAAAATTAAAAGAGAATATCCAACAATATTTTAAAGGGCAAGTTTCTTCTTCACTACGTTGGTTCATTACAAAAATTTAGGACTATTTAACTTGAAAATCAATCAATGAAATTCCTCACATTAACAGACTGAGGGAAAAATATTCTAAGAACAATATTATTATTTAAACAGATACAGAAGAGCATTTAATAATATCTAAAACCTATTCCTTGTAAACACTCTTAAGAAATGAAGAAATCGAGGGGAACAATCTCAGCTTCATAAAAAGGATCTTCAAAATATTTATAGCTAATGTCTTATTTAATGGCAGTTGACCTGATGCATCCCCACCCCAATATCAGGAACAAAATGTGAATATCTCTCCTCACAACTTTTGGAGGTTGTAAACAATGCAATAAAGCAAGAAAACACATTTAAATTAGAAACAATGAAATAAAGCTGTCTTTATTTTAAAAAACATAATTGTGTATTTAGACAATCTGAATGCCATTTTCAAAACATGACTGAAATAACTAGTGAATTTAGAAAGCTTGCATTTTCCTATATAGGTGCAGTTTAATGGGGGAAGAAAATTGAGTAAAGAAATATATCCATGCATATAGACACATGACTTTTGAATAAATAGCAAGTTGGTGATGCATAACCATTTGCAAAATGCAAATATACCATTTGTATGTGGTATAAGGTATAAAACTATACCTAATACCACATACAAAATTTGACTGAAAATAAGACACACATCTAAATATGAAATATGAAAATTTAAAGTTTAGAGAAGAAAACACAGGAGCTATAGTGACCTTGCCCCTGGTAAAGACATTCCAGGTGAAACTCAGAAACACCAATTCATAAACAAAATGGATACTGAATGTCACCAAAAATTGTTTCCCCAAAAGGCAGCTTTTAACAGAATAAAACACAGGTACTTCTGAAAAAAAAAAACATTTATAAATTGTGTCTAAAAAGAAGTTTCATCAAGAATGTGAAAAAAAACCCTCAATAGTAAGAAAAAGCTGCTCAATTTTAAAATGAGTAAAATATCTGAACAAGCAAACTGTCAAAAATAACCATACAGATGGCAAATAAGCACATTAACAGATGCTCAGCCACAGGGTCATTAGGGAAATACAGAGGAAAACCACAGTGATAAACAGTGCACAGGTATTAGAAGGACTCAATTGTAAGGAAAAGAAAAAGGAAACACAGAGTGTTAGGGAAACTAGAGGAGGTCAAGCACTTGCACACTCCTGAGAGAAATGAACTGTAACTTTGGAAAACATTTTACCTTAAAATGCCCCAGGTGCCTAGCAATCCCATCCTTAGATTTGACTCTGCAGAAGAAGGCTGTGTGTACACACACACATACACACACACACACACACACACACACACACACGAATGCAGATGAATGTTTACAATGACTTCATTAATACTGAGACAATTAGAAGAGCTCCAGGGCTCCTTAGGAGGTGAATGGGTAGACTACCCTGCTGTAAGGACCACTTGGCAGTTAAACACCATGACCTGTTGATACCTGCTGAAACATGATTGATATCAAAATAATTATTGGGAGTGAAAGACATCCGAGAATAGATACCTATTAGACAATTCCTATTGCATCAACTTCAATTAAATGCCAATTCATTTACAGGGATAGAAAGTAGATCAGCAGCTGCCTGAAGGAGAGAGAGAGGAGGGTGGGAGGGTGGGACACAGGTCACTTTGGGGAACGAGCAGTATGTTCACCACCTGGGTCATGGTGATAGAGAGCTGATGTCAAGGTGTTTCCAATTGAACTCTTGGAACATGTGCATCAGTTCCATGTCTATCATACATCAAGGAAGCTGATTTCTCAAAGCCTTGTTAGAAACATTATGTCACCATCTAATGCCTTTCCAGCCTTCATATGTAAACGTTTTTCTTTTAGTTCTTCCCGGTCTGCATGACCACAGCCTGCTGCTAGGTCAGCAAGTTTGACCTGCAGATACCCTTTCTTCTGTCCTAGTGATGGGAAGCCACACTGAGGGCTTCACGGGGAACACCTGTGGACGCTGGTTGCTGTGACGAGTTCCGATCCCACACACGCTGAAGTATGACACTGGAGAAGCATGCCGGGCAAGCATAGAAGGCGGGGCTGACTTAACAAGGAGGGAGAAGGGGGCCACACCTGTGTCCTGGGGTCCCCAGAAGCCAGAGCGTTTTCCTTTTCATGTGTCCAAGGCTTCCTTTGTTCTCTGCTCTTTCCTCCTTCTCCTCCCTGTGTAGGTGACTAGGCTCAGAAGGTGCTGTGGGATGGCCAAAAGGTGAGAAGCAAACGGTCGGGGGAGGGGGAGAGAGAGGGGGAGGGGGAGAGGGAGGGGGAGGGGAGGGGGAGGGATTCCTGGGACAGTTACCTTCGCAGCAGGTTGGGGCAGGGGCAGGTTCCTTGATGGGGTGGAGGAAGGGCTCTGGAGGCATTTCCGTCTCTCAGGGGGCAGTCTCCAAATTCCCAGACTCACTCAAACTGGCCTCCTTGATCCACCTGACTCCATTTACCTACCCATACTGCCTGCCTACTGAATTCTGGCTGCACCTGGGTTGACAGACTTGGTGTGAGGTGAGATTGGATTCTAGAGGACCGTCCATCTTGCCTGTGAAGCCTTTCCCTCAAGCTTACAATGAGTGCTTGTTCATCTGGGAGAAGGATGCTGGCATCAGCGCCGTGACACCCGACCCCCTGGGGACCTGCGCTCACTTCAGGGAGGTGACTCAGACAGGACCTGTTTACTCTAGAAAGATGCACAAAGGACAGAAGTGGTTTCTGCTTCTGTGAAGACTGTTTTTGCAGCCTTTTGTGCTTTTATTATTATTTTTGTAATCCAATCACCTCCATGTTTTTATGTGTGTCTAGCTTGGGAGGATCTTCACACCCCCCTCTAGGTATGGGGGACTCCTGTTGCAGGATCGCCCCTTCCCCTCCGCCTGGCTCCTTTTTCCAGCCCCGCTAACCGCTGCACCTGGCGCTCCTTTCATCCTCTGGCTCCTCATGGCCTCAGACCTTGTGATGCTGCCCATTCTTGTGGACGGCGCTGCTCCAAGACCAGGGCCTGGTTCTGCAGTCTGTTCCGAGGAACTGCTTCCTCCTGGGGGTCTCGGCATCCCCTTCCTCACCGTGGTCCTGTTGCAGTACTGCGGGCTGCACACATGAAAATACTCAGTAGCGTGCTCCAGGAATTCCTGGCTCTCAGGAAGTGTTAGTCATCTGCTCAATAATTAGCTTTACCATCTGACTCTATAGCAGAAGGCATTCACTTAGCAGTAATTAAGAGGAAAAACTGATTTTTACCGGTTGCAACTGTTAAGGAAGATGTGATTCACGCCTGGCAGATGCCTTGACGGCGTAAATGTTGTCCTACGCTGCCACCCACCGGCGGCTCCTGGGATGACAGTGCCAGGCGCCGTGGAAGACCCCTTTGCACCCGCTCTCCTAACTTATCTCCTCCCTCGAGGGCGACTGTGAAATCCATGAGCCTCACAAAGGAAAATGATTTCTCTAAAAGCCTTAATGGTTTTTAAAGTCTTTGGCCACGATCCAAGTTAGCTTTACAATGGCCAAATAGGCAAGAAGAGAAAATGAAATGTGCTCTGTGTTTGCAGATGTATTCTTGTCAGATACATTTCAGAAGATACGTTTTAATTAAATCCCTGAGCAGCGAGGGGCTAACCAGGACTTTTTCCTCCTATGCTTCATGAAAGATGAATGTAAATCAATGTGTTGCAAAGAAGTAGTAAATCACAAAAAATATTGTAGGATTTTTTTTTTTCATTTATGGTGGATAAAATAAGCAGTAAAAAAAATTGCACTGGAAATTTTCATTTTATTATGTTAGTTCCACTTTCTCTATTGAAATATTGGAATATCATGCCACTCAAAGGAGGATTAAAAAGAAAACACACACTAGGAGAAACACTCCAAAATATTCTGAAACACCCAATAAAACCAAAGAAATTGCTCTTTAATAGGCATGGAAAATGTTGCGATTATTACCCAGTGAACCACATAAATTCTTTCAAGTTACACTTTAACTGTAGACTTTCATTTCTATTCCCTGGTTATACAGAAGGGAAACAATTCCAGTATAATGTTTAGTTTAAATTGAAGGTGAAAAACTGCTTTTCTTGACTCAGGTGCTTCATATAACTGCAAAGGCGAGAGATTCTTACTAAAACATAACCTGTGTACCCCTTGTTCTAAAGTATGAGTCTGGAAAGTCTCTAGCCTTGGTTCCACATTTTACATTTGAGTCAAAAAGCTCAGAAAAGTTAAATGTCATATGCAGACAGATTACACAGCTCGCTAGTGATGGAACTGGCTTCTTGGTTCTCAGGTGAGTGGTCTTCTCCCATCACTACCCTCCTCTTTACTGAATATTAATATTTATGTGTCCACATGCATGAGAATATTATAATTCATACGACAGGGAGAGCATACACTTTATAAGAATTTGGAGAAGATCTATTCTTTTAAATGCTGTGGAAGTCAAAAGCATTTAAAATATTCTAGGTTTTAAAATTTAGTTCTAGATTTAGAAAGATAACATGGTAGCATCATTATTTTCATTGCTATTCAATTTTTTTTCTACAAGAATTTGAAAATTCCATGGACTTCTTGCCTATGATTGACAGATTTCAAGGTCCTGAAACTGAGCAAGGTAATACTGTTCTCTGCAAAAATAATTACAGGGAGCCACAGTATAACTGGGATGATGTGTATTCAAATGAACCACGGATTGATTCTGTCTTCTTGATGACATCCATATGTGTTGTGTTTTTCTAATTTTCTTTAATAAGCAAACATTTGAAAGTGTGAAAAGTGTAATAAAGATAATCAATCATTTTGTTACTGAGTCTACCAAGAAAATTAAAATTGTTTTGCTGACTCAGTCTCTGTATCTATTATCATCTCTCTCAATCTCTCTGTTGGCCATATTGCATTTCTCACAGCAAATGAGCTAAAATCTCCTTATTCTAACAGGAGGGTCTGTGAACAGGAAAAGTCCACACATGTCCTGATTCAAAGCACCTCACATTCTCAGGGTCTCTTCATTTGGGATCAATAATCCCAAGTGTGGGAAGTTGTGAGGGCTCACATCAGGTAGTCAGTATTTACTGAGATCTAAAACAATAGGCTCCTAAAATTTTATATTTTGCATAACATTTTGTATGAATATTTATTTTGTTAATCTTTGATAATTTTTGCAAATATTGATACCTCTGTTATTGTGAAGTCTTCTTGGAGGTTCTGACATTAAAATTCACATAAACCAACTTATCAAAATATTTTAAAGCTTCTCTTTTTCTCTCTTGATTTTTAAGACCAGCAATTTTCTCTTGACTTTCAGATCTGAGATTATTATATATATATAATCTTTATCTGGTCCTTATGGTTCACTAATAGTTTGCTTAAACATACAGCCAAGATTTGCTTTTTAGTACTATAAAAATAAACCATCTATATTTATATTTTCTAGGTAGTTAACAGGTTTTCAAATTCATCTTGTTAGAAAACCATAAAGCATAAAATAAAAAAATCCATGATTTTGAATGTATTAAATTGGTGAGGAAATACTACATTTTTTTTTCTTTTCTAATTTCCCCGGTTCCTAATGTGTTCCAACCATGACCACTTTTATATCAGCAGCGTACCATCTGATATCTGCTACAGAGCCAAAAGCTTTGGGTCATTAAATTTGAATACCATTTCTGTCATTTGTCTTTGATTCCCTGTATAATCACATTTGAATGGGCACCAACAAAAATAGGGGGCTTTGATTGTCATTGAACTTTATAAATTAAAGAGTTGTTTTTATCAATAAATACTCCACAGCATATTTTAAATATTTTAAAGCATGCCATGCATATTGATTTAAACCATATTTGGCCTTCAGATAAGAATAGATAGTTTCTTCTTGGGGATCCTGTGCACTTTTGCTTATATTTCCATACATTTTCTGCTTTTGTGGCCATTGTGAACGGGCTGGTGGTTGCCATGATAGTTGAATAAATGGTCATATTCAGTGTTAAAGATGCCCTTGATTTTATGCACTTTATCCAATAGTCATGCAATTGCATATTACATTTTGGTGAATTATGTTCAATCTTTTTTTTTTTTTTTTTTTTTTTTTTTTTGCAGTTTGCTAACTGGAGTCTTAGAACCTCCAAGTACTTACATGTAATCTTCCCTTTTGTAGAAAGTCTTGATTTTTTGTTTTATGATTTATGTGATTATCTAAAACACTTAGGAATGATAAATGATAAAGAGGAAGACCAACATTATTTACCTTAATAGCAATAACTCTGCATGAATTCTTAAGGAGGTGTTGGTTCTTGGCTAAAGCAGAGGTGGTCTGTAAAATCAAGGAATCGCCTCATTCTGGCTTCCTGAGTGTCCTTGGACTTTCACTTGTTCTAATCAGGAAAAACTATTGAACATGGTCGGGGACACTGGGAACTCTTGGAGTCAGCACATATGAGCACACCGGCCATGTGATGAGTTTCCTACTGTCCCCTGATCGCACAGAGCTGGTTCCTCGTCTGAGGATGCAACACCCTCCCACCCCGTATCTCCACCTCCTGCTGCCTTGACTTCTCCAGTGTTTAAGTTGAGCTCTTCAGATCAATAAGAGCAAATCAATCATTACTCTAACTCTGCAACACTTATCTCTGCAGCTGGCATTGTTAAAATACAGCCACCAGTTTCTTTGTTTGGTCTATTTATTTGAGAAATTCTTCATTACAAATTTTTCATATATCTTATTTCTTTTATTTAATTATGAAACTAATTAAGATTTTAATTTTTGTTTCTCATCTCTCTAGTAGACACATACCATGAGGACTTTTAGCAGGAATATATTTTTCTGTTAAATTTAATTAATGGATGTTATATAAATTTTAGAAAATAACTTATTTTTCAAACACTCCCAAAAAATGGTATTCTTTCCATCTGTACTCTCTGCTGCTGCAAAACAGCATCTTAACCTCAACAATATGATTACACTATGTGTTTTCTAAGCTAAGCGGAATGCTTTTCTGCTCGTGTAGTGCTGGCTAGATCCAGAGCTGCTGGGATGTTCTGGCTTCCCAGGACCTTACGAATGTCAGTCTCCTTCAATGCTATAACAGTGCTCTACTTGTTAGAGCATTTCTCAGATGAGGAACAGAAATATACAAATGGATAACCGCACAGCACAAAGGTGAGGCGACCTGGGAATGGTGCCAATGCTCAATCACAGCACATGGACTACAGTAGTGCATTCTCACAACCCAAAATTAAATAACAGTGTGCATGAATTAATTGGAAAATGGGCAAAATTACATCTGAGTCTTGGTAAGTACCTTGAGTGAAAAGCAACACCAGAACATATTTTATCTATCCATCATCCATCCATCCATCTTCATCAAGTTGAAAAATGAGGCATAGGGTAATGTATACTAAAATTTTCAAAGTAAGGAAATAACACAGTGTTCAGGTCGAGGCTACCTGGTGGGTGGAATGGATGGATCAGGACCCTGTGCAGAGGTTAGTATTGGTGATTTTGTAGTGTTGAGCTGAACAGTAGGATCATTGTATCATTAAATCTGTGGCTTACTCAATTAAATTCAAGCAGAGTTGTGAGTCATGAACCTCACATGGCACTGTGACACCCCTCTGGTTTCCCTCACGTGCTCTGGAGCATCATTCGGCTACTCCTGCAGCACCTACTGCAGCTCTCCCCTCGGGTTCCGACCAGCACCTCTGCTGTCCTTCCGGGGACACCTGTGCAAACTCATTCTGACCCACAGGTACCCAGAGGTGCAAGGGATCAGTGGCTGTGTGGCTTCCCCTGGACCTAAGAAGGTCAGGAGCCAGAGGATAAGTAGAATCCCAGTGAAGCCATCCAGCTTTTGAATTCTCCAGTTGAAAGTTTCTAAATTGCAAATTCATTTTCTTTAAAAGAAATTTAACTGCAGTTGTCCCGTTTCTTTTTTAATGGGTCTGGTATTTTTTGGTTCAAAATGATTTTTCTGTCTAATTTGAGTTGGCCAATGCATGCTGTGAGGTTATTTGTAATGCTAACTGTAACTCAGCACAGTCTGCAAGATGTGCCCTCTCACTCCTCAGATTCATGGTGTGTGGCCTCTCTCTTCCGTGAACAGTCTGGCCACAGGGATATCAAAGACCTGGGTGTTTGTTTCATTGATTGTCTCTCCTGTTTTTCTGCTTTCATCTTTATTATTTCCTTTCTTTTGGTTGTTTGGGGTTTAAAAGGATAGGGGTGCTGGAGAAGACCAGGGCCCAGTGTCCTCTGCCTTATCTTCAAGGAACTAACAAGAGCTCTGGGGACCAGCAGGGAGGGATAAAATCAGGGGAGCAAGCAGTGTGTGCAGTGCAGCTGTCTTGGGGGGACCTCTTCAGTACCTAATGCCCGTTCTTATAGCGAATGTCCCAAAGACAGAGAGCACTGCTACCGATGGATGGCATTATTGGAGCAAATGTATTTGGAAGCAGAACCGCAACTCTGACATTTGCATTTCTACAGGTTTCTGAAATAGCAAAGATAAACCTGAAACAATGGTAGAACAATAGGTCACAGAATTCTGGCCAATGGGGTCAAACAGATTATGGAAACCTGCCAAATGAGACGCAGAAAAGGCACAACTGCTAGAAGGAACCAGAGTGAGAGCCTCATGTCGGCCCAGCGTATAGACCCCGAGTGAGTGAGGGTCATCTTCCTCACTTAAGGGAATGTCCAGTGTCAGCAGAGTTTCGCCCACTAGCTCAGGTTAAGCCACGAGAAAGTCCCCAGGGGCAGTAGTGGATCCCCTGTGCCTTTCCATTTTGTCCCAGTGTCCTTTGTGCCTCTGTGTGGCCAAGATCCCACACACATAAGCCTGAAGCCCGGTTAGCTGTGCAAGAACCTAGAGCCAGCACTCCCTGCACACTGATCCGATGGTTCACATAGCTCATGAGCAACAAAATCTGGTTCTAATGACCACTGTGTTCCCACAACCCAAATCGTCTCCCATCCCAAATAATTTTAAGAAGCATCCTATAGAAGTATTTCTCCTGTAACCAATCAACCAAAATTGATCAAAATGGACGAAAGTTGAGCCAGTCAATGCCCACGTGGAGAATCAGTGCTGTGCCCTTGTGGACATCGAGGCTTGCTGTTGGGCTGAGGGTGATTCCTCCAATCTCACAGAGACACTCTGCATTCTGCATCTGTGGAGTGGAGGACAAGGTCTGTGCCCCAACCCCCCCAAAGCAGTGTTTTGTTGCTGTATAAATAGCTTCATCAAAGTTGAGATTTTCTACCACCATCTTTTCAAGACAATTTACTAAGGAAATGGAACATCCCAGAGGATTTCTTCAAGGATTTGATTGAAATTCTTAGCAATAAGAAAAACACACACCAAAACAAAAAACAAAAACCTGATTTTACCAACTATCAACAGACAAGGGCTGTCCATGCCTGATGTCCCTGAAGCAGCTCCAGGTATGTGAATGGGGAAAACTTTTGCTGGAAATGTCCCTGAGGTCTCATTCTGGGACAGTTTTGCTATAGATGGTGATGTGGAAGGAGGGATCCGTGGGAACCCTTCGGGGCTGAGGGCATCCAGCTGCAGGTCCTGCTGGGAAAACCAAAGCTCTGGCTATTTTTCTGGGAGTGGAAATCTTCAGCGTCCTTGAAAATTTGAAGTCTTACTTTGTACATCTCTTTTATTCTAGATGACCTTTTAAACTGAAATATGAATCACCATTAAAGCCAGAGACATGGTGAAAGATAACGTAGTTGTGTTGAGGACAAAGGAAAGCATGGGAACACAGAAGACCCAGCTGGTTTTGGGATTAGCCTACTATTTTTTTACCTAGTAACTGGTAACATTTAATCTATATGGTTATTTACTCACTTAAGGATTCAGAATAACGTTACTCTAGTAATCTACGGACAGAAACAGCCTGCATTGCTGTGCAGTTTGTATACTTACACATCTGCGGTAGGTTGGTCACAGTTTATTGCAAAATCTGAGCTGCATTCTTTTCAGAAACTTGTTTTATTTCTACAAAAAGAAATAAGCCCAGGCTACTCTTTAGATGTTAAGGAAAGGAACCTGGTCCAGGAAAACTCCACGTTCAATTTAGTGATGATCCTGATGCCGAACTTGACTCCGTCAGACACTGCCATCAGTTCCACTGGTAACCCTGCTCTGGTTTATCTGCGCTTCTCTGTGCACAGGGAAGCTGGGACTGTGGTTGATGTCAGTTGTGCCCACTGTTCCCAGCATGGCCTCAGCTGGAGCTCTGAAGAACCTCAAGCTCTAATTCTGCACGGGCCTGCCCTTTGCATTTGCTGTGGAGTAATAGGGGACTGTCACCGTCCATTCACCCGCTGACACGGGAGGAGCATCCTGGCACCTCTTCCCATGGGGCTGTCACTTGGTGTGGCTGCTTGCATTCTCCAGTGTCGAGTCTGAGCTCCAGGCTGCAGGCCAGAAAGTGCTTCCTGGGCACTTGACCCTCCACTCATCAGAGACCATCATCGCTTCAGACACAACAAGAAACCATTACTGATACAGTCGTGTTGACAACTGTCAGAAACACTGGTGATAAAAATGTTTTACAGAGCAGAAAGTAGATGATACGTGTGTTCTGGTGCCTGGTGGAGGGAGCAACAGAGGTGGAGGCTAGAAAGAGGTCCGAACCGTGATATTCATCATGGAAAATGAGCTGTTGTAAGGCTCAATCAGTAGGGAAAACAAAAAGTACAAATTAGGTCAGTCTGGAGGGACCCTGAGATTGTTTCAGTCTTAATACTTCTACCTCTAACTCAACATGATGCTCAATTAATCTGCCCTTGTCCACATTTTGTCCATGTAGGGAGAGATCATGAAGGGTCTTATTCTGTCCTACGGAGAGGCCCTTTCCCCTTGGAGAGTTCAGCATATATTGCAAGATTAAACCTCTTCTTGGTTCTGAAACCTGAGCTAATAGAGCAAAACCTTGCAATATCTTGCAAAGGAAAATAGGTAGAGTGAGATTAGGAAAGATAAATTATAGTGACTGCAAAGAGCATTCAGAGTCAATCCACAGGGCTGGGGAAAATTTCTCCTATAAGGGAACTTACCTAAGAGAGAGATGTCCTTTGAATTCATTGCCAGAAAGACCAGGAAAGGAATGACTACCTCGAAGCTGGAAAAGTGTTGAAACCCCAAAACCTCCACACTTAGAGGCCACTAGCAGACTCCCCAGGGCCCCACAGGGCCTCGTTTCCCTAACCTTGACCACTGGGCAAGTGCTTCTGTTGAAATATGCCCAGGACTCTGGCCGAGTGCCTTTCAAAGTGGGGGAATTTGCTATGGCTCTGAAGCCCGAGTCCACATGGTATTATTAGAAAAATGATGACCTTCAGCGTAGCATCCATGAGCAACCATGAACCAGTAGAGGTGAGAAGCATTTGTTTCTCAGGTCTTGGTAGGGAGTAGAGAAAGTGGCCGAGGATGTTCCTGACCGTCATATCTATCACCCATCAAAGGAGAACCCTGGGGGATGCTGAGGCTCCATTGTTTCACCTTCCAAAGCCAACGGCTCACCTTGCAAGTAGGGCACCCTGGACTGAGGGCTTCTCTGTGTCTTAGTTATAAATTTCCTTTGATGACAGCAGGAGACCTCCACATTGCTGGGATGCTACAGAACAGTGTACCTGACACATCTCACAGAGTAAACATGGACCCTTCCCCAAGGTGACCTGAGGGAGGGTCCTCAGCAAAGAGAATGGACATCAGCAAAGATCAGGTGCAGGCTAGAGACCCAGGCATGTGCTCTCGACAGGACCGAACGTCTCTGAGTTCAAGTGGAGCAGCCACAGCGCAGTTCTGCACCAGGGAAGGGCAGAGTTCCCTCCTCTTGTCCCAACACCATGAGCTTTTATTCAAGGATTCAGATGCCAAATAAAATTTAAAACGTTGTTAAGTGTCTGATAATTTTCTTCAAATGTAGCAAAAAGAAAGTGTGAATGTGGTGGGTAACAGAATATCTGTGCTTGAGGCACATGTGTTTCTCCTCTCAAAGAATCATGCAGGAAAGAGTCTCTATATGTTCCTTGGAGAAAACGCCAGAAAGTTTAGAAGTTATCACCATGGACGTAAAATTAACAAGGCTTTTCTTTTCAATGACATTGAGAACCAGCTGCAACCACACCCTGCAGCCAAGGTCAGAGCAAGAGGAGGAAGCACTGGTGGCCTGCGGCCTGTGGAGCAGCTGGCGTGGTCCCACCCCCAGCGCTGTCATCTAGGAGTCTCATCAGCTTCCACCCCAAACAAGGACCTCGAGATACTGAGTGGGCATTAACAGGGCCCCGCCAGGAAGACTGGTGGGAGCTCCGCACACCTGGATATGGGCAGTCACCTTGCAAACAGGCCTGGAAGGGAAGCTGGAGGCCCCAGCTCAGAACTGGGTGTGCACAGCCACGTTCTCAGGGTTGCCACACAGGAAGGTCTGTCCCTGGGCACGTGCATTATTGTTCTGGTGGCCAAATCCAGGACTCAGCAAACAGACACTTTATTCCATGGTTTGCAACTTGGATTTTAACTGTGCTTATGCTGGGGAAAATTCATTGTGTTCACAGTCACTTCTCCGACACACCCAGGTTTATCATGTCTACCTTTGTGTTACTTTATACGCTTATTTATGTGGTTCTGGTTTTTGTTAGTCATCCCACATTTCCTCCCTGACAGCCTGCAGTCTGGTCTTTTCCCCAGGTCGTCAATGGAAGCTTGCTCCTACGGCTTCCACCAGCCCTCCAAGTCCTGGTTAGCAGGTGGGATCTGCACCTGAGAGCCCACTTGGAGCTTAGGGTGACTCACTACTGTGGGGACACTCACAGTCAGCTATTTAGGGGCTAAACAGAGGAGGGAATTTTTTTGATAGGATGTGATCCAAATCACCCCAAATGCAAACTTGGTGACAGCAGGGGACCTGTGTGTCCTTTCTCTTTTTGGCTCCGTTTCCACTACTACAAAATCATAGCACAGAGGAAATTTATTTCTTCCAGTTCTTCTAGAGTTATAAAATATTCGAACAGATTTTTAGAGTATTTGGAAAAAGGCTAAATGTATTAAATTCATAAACTATAAGTGAAAATATTTGAAGTATGTTACCTTCCCGCTTCTCAGTACCAATTTCCTGCTCAGACTGCTCTAACAACATACTATATACACCCGGTGGATCATAACAGAAACTTGTCTCGTGTGGTTCTGGAGGCGAAATCCAAGAACAAGGTATCAGCAGATTTGGGGTCGGGTGAGGGCCCCTTTCCTGGCCCCAATTATGGCCCCTTCTCCCTGTATCCTTGCGGGTCAGAAGGAGCAAGGGGCTCTCTCTGGGCTCTCTGTAAGGTTAATCTTCCCACTCACAGGACCCAGCCTCTTGACCCACTCACCTCTTACAGGCCCCACCTCCTGCCCCCGGGGTTCAGTCTGGCTGTGAATTTGGGTGGGGTGAGCAAGGTGTTCATCTCTGAGCCATAACTTCTCAGTACATGTTTAAAAGGTGAGAATGAAAATACACATGGGAAATGGGAAAGACATTCAGAGTTGCAACTTTTTATGTGTCTTTTGTCTCTTTTCAGTTAGGAAGATTATTTATTATATTGATGAATTTTAGACAGAGTCAAATGAATATTTTAAAATCTAAAATTATTTAAAATATAGTTAAATAGTTGCAAAACTTCTGTGGGCACCCACCTCCCCTCACACACACCTGTTACCGCAGACGGAGCAGCCCACATCCCTGCACCCTCCTCTGAGAGCAGCCTGCACACAGGCCTGGGAAAGACCTGCCAGGTGTTCACAGCCTCCTCCCACCCTCTCTGGAGGCTGCTGGGAACTATGTTGAGCGGTCCAGGGAAGACACCAACCCTTCCTCCTCAGCAGACAGCCTGGGATGAGGTTGCCAGGCTCTCCAGATGTCCCCAAGTGGATGGGACCCAAGGTAGCTTCCTTCACCCTATTCCAACCTTGGCATATTCTCCTTTTCTCCTGAGATCTGCTCCTGCAGATCCAACCTCAGACAATTAGTAATAGAAACAAATTTAATTGCCCATGAAATCACAGGGACTTTCCAGGTAGAAGCAAAATGTTAAAAATGATAAACAGAAACCCAAATTTCTTCCAAAGTGTTGATCCTATATCAGGCAAACACTAATCAATAGGAAGTAAATATATCTATATTAAGGGGAGAGAAAATGATTCTAGCAACAAAAGTGTAGTGACAGATCAAGACTACCACTACTTCATGATAAGTCATCTCCCTTAAGAGACAGCACTTGCAGCAATATTCCCAACAAAATTATAAAAAGTGGAACGTTAAAAGAATTATTAGAAATGGATAAGTTTGCAATGGCATGAATTTTAACATAAATTTATCAGACCTGATGAAGAAAATAGTCCAAAACAGTAGTAAGAACATGGGTATTCAGAAAAACACAATTAGCATTCATGTCTTCATGGAATATAGGTTATCTTCTACCCAATATTTAGAACAAATTCATATTTAAAACACATAGGAAATTTACAAAAATTAAACACAGTAGCTTGGAAAACATCACTCAAAACAGTCCCTGAGATGTACACTTCCATACTCATTGATAGTGATCATACCAAATAAATATAAATCAATGCCAAAAAAACCCACCAATATCTTATGTTGTTTGCAACATAAACACACATAAAATAGTACCACATTAAAGACAAATGGTAATAGGGCATTAAAAGTTAAATATGTACACGGTGTGGTGGCCCTGCCTGCAGCCCCAGCTCATTGGAAAACCGAGGTGAGAGGGTTGCTTGAGCTCAGTAGTTCGAGACCAGGCTGGGCAAGGGAGCAACAACCCGTCTTACTAATAAAGGAAAAGTTATGAAAACACAATTTCCAGTGCAAGTCAGACAATGTAAGAATGAGCATTTTGTTTGATATTAGGGACATACTTCAGTGTTCCACCTGAGGAGGTCCTAAGTGAGTCCCAAACAAAGAAATTAAACTCAGATTTTTTGTTCTGAGAAGCTGTGTTTTTAAAATTCTTTTGTAAAGCCTGTATATTAAAAAAATGTAGTTAGTAAGTCTAATTTATCTAAAAAAGTGGATTGTTCCAAGCAGAGTGCATCTGCTTGGAGTACCCTGGAACTTTCTTGGTTTTTCATAGAAAGGTCTGCCAGCTCCTGAAGTCTCCCAGATACTGTGTTTCTAAGGATGCTGTTGGGCTAATGAGTACCGCGGGTGACCGGGGCAGTAAGCACTGGACACAGCGTGGCTTCTTTTGGGCTCCACATTCTGTAGTGAGTTTCCTTATTGCACATGGTAAGACCAACCTCTGTGAATGTGGTTAAATTAAATTCCAAGGTGTGGAGACACATCTGCCCTCTTCTCTTCTTTTGGCTTTAAATTTCCCTGCATGACAAGAGACCAACTTCTGCCAAGGGAAATTCCCCTGCTAACCGGCAGCCCAGCAGTCCCCTTGCCTGCCCCTTGGAACCACTGACTGTCTGGCAGATGCTTCCAAATGCTCCTCTGCCTAGACCTGCTCTGTCTGCCCTCTCTTCCTAGATGGGGACTATCTTGGGGGATTCTCAGATCAAAAAGCTCAAGGTCACCTGAACTCTTGTCTTTCCCTGGCACGCCCCAGCCACAGGGAGGACACCTGGTGGGCTCTTCAGACCAGGGCCCCTCTCAGCACCACCCTCATCCCAGGCCAGGGACAGGTCATCCCTTTCGCCTCCTGGAGCACTGATTCCAGGGGCTGTTGCCAACACTCTTGCCCTAACCACATCAGTGACCTTGCAACCTGCCTTCCCGGGCTCCCCTGAGTACTTGGGCTCAGCTCTAGTTTTTGTTTCTTCTCACCATGTTCCAGGTACTTTCAGATGTATGTAGTCATTTTTCTCATTGTTTACTATTTTTTCCTCCACCTTCCAAGACGGGAAGGCATTATTGATGCTTAAAATAATACACACTTGCTAATTTGTGATACTGGATTGACCGGAAGCAATTCCACAGCTTTTAGCCAGAAGATGACTCCCCACATTAACGAGGGTCCCATGGCAGTGTAGCCGCTGCTCCTGAGTCTGCAGAGCCTACCGTACCCGGGGCATGAAGGAGCACATCTGAAGGAAGGACAGTCCAGGGGTGACACTTGCACTTGGGACAGTAACTGGTTTTATTAACAAAACATTTCATGGTAATATCCCGTATAGATAAAATACTAGGAATAAGCTTTTTTAAAAATTATCCATTTCCAGAGCAAAGCTTTAACAGAACACGACCCAACAATTTGTTAATTCACATAGAATCTGTTTAAATAAAGGACCATCTCAATAATGTTTTGCACAAAGCAAGTATTAAGTGCAGGGTACTAGGAACCCACAGAATCTCTGGAAGGAGCAGCCCCAGACCATGAGCACCCCATCAGCAGACACAGAGCAGGCTTGGTAGACAGATTCAATCAGGATGGGCGATGGGGAGGACGTGGAAGGAGACAGCTATTTATCTTTCATGCTCCTTTTTAAATATCTATTTTTCATTTCAGAGTTTCTCATCCCTTAGGTGCAGTATGAACTTAAAAGCAACCTAGATTCTTCATAGGACTTTTAGAGTATATGATAGATCAATAATTTGTTGGTTTGTTTACGAAATATGCCAACTTACTAGGACAGAGTCATTTTTAAGGGAAAGCCAAGATCAATATATATGTGCATAGATTTATGGGTGTTTTTGTTACATTCAGAATAACTCTGTTTAAAGAACCCTAAACGGCAAGGCTGGCTGTTTTTAGTGTGATCTATTGGCTCATGGGTGCCACTTTAATCCTAGAGACTAAAAATATCACGTCTGAGACTCTTACTCTGATAAACTCTCCTTGAATGTAATTAATTTTAACAGCCAGATTTTAAAATTGCAGACACACAATCCAGCTGTAACTTAAAAGCCCAATCTTTAGAATTCACTCCTTTTCATGGGACTGTCAAATATTTGTATGTATCAATGAATTTTAGAGTTACAGCCTTCTGAATTTTCTCTCATTCTGTATTTTTCCATCAGAGAATTAAAGACAGGTAGCTGATATTGTGGATCTAATTCCAATCAGCAATCTGTGACTCTGTGACTCTAGGTAGCAGGGATCTCAGCCATGACGCTCTGAGCACTCTGGTTGGGGCAGAGACATAAGACAAAAGTAGACGTCGTCATTTTGTTCACTAATTCCAATGATCTCCCATGAGGTTGACCTGCCAGGCAGGAGCAGGTGTTCTTCTCCAGGGCCTGTAGTTGGCCTGACCAGAAGGATTAGTGAACTTCTCTGGATATGTGGAGAAAGTGCTGAGAGTGTCCTCTGCTGGCTGTTGGCCCAAACCCTGGCTGTGCACCTGAGCCACAGGGTGAAATCAACAATGACCAAGTCATGTGACTGGGCTTGTCTGTCCAAAAGCAGCTGAGCTAGACTAGGACCCTGTCCATCCGGCACTCCGTGCTGCGGTGCAGGTGTGTGGAGCCCCAGTGAGTGCACCCCTTCACACAGGTACCTAGGCCACGGGTGTTTCTGGCTGCCTAATAAGGCCTCCTCTACCCATCTCTGCACCCTCTATGCCTCCCACACGGTTGACATCCCACTTCCTGCATGTCACCTGCTCCCAGTGCATGTTTCTTACCCTTCCAAGAGCGCATCATAGGTCCTTTGACTGTGCTCATTGTCCTCCCTTGTTGCTGCGGTCCCCCTCTGTCCCAGCCTTGCCAGGCCATGCATCACCAGCCGAAGTGCAGACGGTGAGGAAGTATCACACTCAGCCACGCGCCGCTCATTAGCTCATCCGAATCGTCTCTCTTCCTCTAGATTGAAGCCCTTCAAACAGAAGAGCCCTGTCCTGAGGGTTAAGTTTGGGAGTCAAGAATGTAAAAGAGAACTGGAGGCGAGTACTCCTGCCTTCACATCCAGCTCCCCTGATGCGCAGCTCCAAGGCAGCTTCTAGGAGCATCACAGGTGAGTGAAGACGCAGGTTCATTAGAAATTGCTCTGGGTGTGTCAGACAGAAGGACCCTGGGGGGAAGGGACGGCTTAGGGTGTAACAGTTACACCAGGAATGTATGGATGTTTTGGAAGAAGAGGGGTCAGGGGAGAATAGGGACAGTGGAGAGAGAGAGCTGGAGAAGGGCTTGTCATGCTAGAAAACTGTAGGAGGTACTTGATAATGCTCCAGAGATGTCCATCAGGGAGCTGGTCCATCCAGCCTGAAGACACCATGTGGGGATTTTCTGTTCTACATCAACTGAGGAAACCCGAGAGGAGCCCGGAGCAGGGTTTCATGGCCCTTCTCTTCCCTGGGCTTTGCCAGGGCACCATCCAGCGAGTGGAGGCAGGACAAGTGCTGGAGACCAAGTCCCCCAAGGTCCTCAGGAAGGACCATCCATGCTCATTATCCAGCTTGCCCAGATCACAGACCCCCACAGGCTTGCTGGGCACACCGTGAGTGCTGTAGGATGGCAGGCTGGGCTGGGAGGCATCCACATCAATGGTCACTGAGTCCCACTGGAGAGGGAAGGGCAGTCACAGTAGCTGCACAGACCTGAGACTCAGGGCTGCCTTAGGGAGCTGTGCGGTCTCTGAAAGGTACGGAGTACCCTGGGTTGAGACTCAGCAGCCCAGGGGAGGGTCTGTCCCTAAAAACAGCAGCTGCAGCACAGCTCACAGCTCTCGATGCCTGGCTCTCTTTAGGGACGCTGTGCTCCAGGTCACCTGGGTGACTCTTCCAAGTGAGCCAAGTTCCCCTGTTCTCCCATCTAACAGATAAAGCTGCCTCCCCACGTTCCTCCAGGAGACCTCGTTTCTGAACCCGGGCACGCAGATCCTGGCACTAAATTCACACCTGCTCTTCTTCTATTTTGCACTATTTCAGAGAACTGAGAATTATCTTAGTAGGTAGTTGACAAAAATGTACATGTCCATGCTGTATACTGTGCACTGTGTATGTGGCCACACTCCACAAGATCTGCAGACACCCCAGGGCGTCAGGAAGTCCGTCAGGAAGAGGGTAAGCCCAAAGCCCATCCTAAATGCAGATTGCTGCACAGATCTCCATCCTCTGGGGCCTGACCCTCCAAAGACAGGGAGGGCAGCAGAGTGGCCCACACATTGTGCAGTGCAGGTGCACAGAGATCATCTTCCCCTGTGTCCTCGGCAGACAGCAGGGTGGGACCCAGGGATGTCATGCCAGCCCCTAAGAGTGCCCCCAAGTTCATACACTCAGGTCTTCCACACTAAGGATGCTGTTTCAAATCTAATACTAAATTCAAATATGCTCATGCATTTTCCTTATGTTTATGCAAATCTCAGTGTGAATGACTGGGGCAGGTCCAGGAGTGTGTGACCAGTGCAATAGGTGAGTCAGGGAAGAACAAGCCCAGGACAGGTGTGTCAGGAACACAGGCAACATGCTCCTGCAAAGTTCTTAAAGAGAGACTCCCTGCTTCATTTGTGAATGTTATTTAGGAAACCATGGCTTTGATCATGACTTCAGCAAATTTTCAGGACTGGGGTTGAGGCAGGTTTCTAGGGTTCCCTCATTCTTTGGCTGATGCTTTAGGACATGGGTGACTGGAGCACAGTGCCAAAGGCTGTCATCCTCTGACTCTCTGTAGCATGGCTCTGTCCACGAGGGCACTATGCAGATATGGGACATTCGCACATGCCAACTTCCAGGCATGATGGATGGATTGTGGCTGATGGATTGAGTGCTAATAAAATCATTCTTTCATAAAACTGAAACAACAACTGACCCTCACACACGGGGTCTAGTCAGTGACATTTTAATGATGCATAAGGAAAGAAAACGGTTAAAATGTTTAGAGCTTGTAGTTTCAGGCCATCGGCCATTTTATAACAATAAAATCAACCGTGTGTGTGTGTGTGTGTGTGTGTGTGTGTGTGTGTGTGTAGAAAAGCAATGGTGGAAACACATCCTTAAGATTCTCAGCGACCCTGCCATTATGGAGAGCATTTGACATGCAAGGAAGAGGCTGCTGGAGTACCTCAGGCCCCGGCGAGGAGGCAGGAAGCAAAGACAAGAGCAAACACAGCAGAGTCATGAGGGCAAGTCCAGGCCGAGTGTGGAGGAGTGCCTTCGAAGGCAGTCCCCCGCCTTCGAAGGGACAGGAGGGAGGTCACACTGGTACCCTGTGCATGTTCCTAATGGCCAAACCATAGGACAGGTCACCGGCTGGTTATGCAGGTACTCACTACGGGGCACTGACTGGCTAGTTGCTGACCAGTTTCTAGAATTTCCAAGGACTTATGTAAAAGTCAAAATTTGGAGAACCTGTTGTTTACTTTCTATTGACTTTTAATTAGCATCACTAAGAAAGGATCCATAAACTTTTGGTAGTCCAAATGCTACACAACTATATAGAGCTCCCTCCCCTTAAACGCTCTATGGCTCCAAGTTAATAGGACGTTTTTATTCTGAACCAAGAGACCAACCACTGAGTGGCTCAGCCCAGCACACGTTCAGAAGGCGTCTGAGCTGCTGGAGACAAGCGACTGCTCCCTTCCCCGAGACAGGACAGCCAAAGGCCAGGGCTGGTCAAGGTAGCTGGTGGTGTGGGGAAGGGTGGGACTTTGTGCTTAGCAGCCACACCTTGGAAAGACATGGCCTTGTTCAATTTTTTTATGAATAAACTTTCACGTCAGACTGTTTTAGCCTTGCCGATCCTGGCACCAGACCCAGTTTCCCAGGATGGCAGCTGATGTGAGCATGGTGTGTTTGTTACATTAATGGACGATTTTGTTGTTATATTACAACCTGAGGCCTCTCTTCCCTGTCCTAGGACCTAGGAGATGGGTGTGTCCCAGCCACCTCTTGAGTGTGATGGTTTGGGGGACTTCCCTTGGTTCTGACGACCTTGGCAGTTTTGAGGTCCTGGAGTTGGGGTTAGTCTGAAACCTTTATCGAGACGAGACTGGGTAATATGTTTTAGGAAGAAGACCAGAGGTAAAGTCCCGTCTTCCTTCCCGGTGTCAAGGGGCTTGTGGTGGTGCAAGCAATCCACAAAGGTCACCTCCAGCTCCTCATCCCCAGGGCCTGTGTGAGCTTATTTGGGATTGGGCTTTCTGCAGGTGCATTGCACCAACGGTCTTCTGAGGAGATCGCCCTGGGTTTAGAGTGGACCCTGCCTTCAAGGCCTTGCATCCTGGTCAGAGAAAGGAGACAGTGGGAGACACGTGACATGGGCAAGGCCATGGGAGGATGGGGGCACTGACCCAGCAAGGCCTGGAGCCACCAGGGGGGCAAGGGCAAGCCTCTCCTCGAGCCCTCTGAGGCTAGGTGGCCACCCTGACACCTTAGTTTTGGACTTCTGGCCTCCAAACTATGAGATTCTGTTAGTTTACGCACCTCAATCTGTAACAATTTGTCAAAGCAGTGCTGGGAACTAAAAGGGCACCCACCATCACGTGAGACCACCTCAGGCTAGCCTGGTCACACGGCTGAGGTAGCCACTGTGGGAGGGTGGGTGGTGGTGGAGGAGGAGAAGGAGGAGGAGGAGGAGGGGGAGCAGGAAGGAGAAGGAGGGAGGAGCAGAGAGGAGAATGAAGGAGGAGTTGAGGGAGGAGGAGGAGGGAGGAGGGGGAGAAGGGGAAGGAGTTGGAGGAGTAGGGAGAGGAAAGAAGGAGGAGGAGGGAGGAGCAGGAAAGAGGAGGAGGAGGAGGGGAGGAGTTGGAGGAGAAGGAGGGGAAGGAGGGGAGGAGGAAGGGAGAGGGGAGAGAGGAGAGAAGAGGAGAATGGAGGAGCAGGGAGGAGGAGGATGGAGGGTTAGGAGGAGGAAGGAGGAGGAGGAGGGGAGGGAAGAGGAAGAGGAGCAGGGAGGAAGAGGAGAAGTTGAGGGAAGAGGAGGAGGGAAAGGAATTGGAGGAGGAGGGGGAGGAAGAGAAGGAGGAGGGGGGGAGGAAGAGAAGGAGGAGGAGGGAGGAGCAGGGAGGGGGAGGAGTTGGAGGAGGAGGGGGTTGGAGGAGGAGGAGTTGAGGGAGGAGGAGAAGGAGGAGGAGGGAGGAGGAGGGAGGAGCAGGGAGGGGGAGGAGTTGGAGGAGGAGGAGGAGGGGGTGGAGGAGGAGGGGGTGGAGGAGGAGCAGTTGAGGGAGGAGGAGAAGGAGGAGGAGGGAGGAGCAGGGAGGGGGAGGAGTTGGAGGAGGAGGAGGAGGGGGGTGGAGGAGGAGGAGTTGAGGGAGGAGGAGAAGGAGGAGGAGGGAAGAGGGGGGAGGAGCAGGGAGGGGGAGGAGTTGGAGGAGGAGGAGGGGGGTGGAGGAGGAGGAGTTGAGGGAGGAGGAGAAGGAGGAGGAGGGAGGAGGAGGGAGGAGCAGGGAGGGGGAGGAGTTGGGGAGGAGGAGGAGGAGGGGGTTGGAGGAGGAGGAGTTGAGGGAGGAGGAGAAGGAGGAGGAGGGAGGAGCAGGGAGGGGGAGGAGTTGGAGGAGGAGGAGGGGGGGTGGAGGAGGAGGAGTTGGAGGAGGAGTTGGAGGAGGAGGAGAAGGAGGAGGGAGGAGGAGGAGGAGTTGGAGGAGGAGGAGGAGGAGGAGGAGGGCTGAGGGCTGCTCCCCAGTCACTGCATACTGTTACGCTGTGAGTGTGTTACAGGTAACTGAGCTTCCTGTGCAGTCACTGTCCACTCTCAGTGCAGAGCTATGTGCCCCCTTCTCCTGTGCAGGTTAGACAGACATTTTATTTTTGAATTCTGGGATTCATCTGCCTGAGCCTTCTGCCTCTCCCTCCCCATTCATTTTCCACTCAGGCAGTTACTTATGTCAGTGTGGCCTGTGGCTACATGGTCTCCAGTTGGCATCCCAGCTCAGGGCTTCATGATTTGTGTGACTGGCCACTGTTCCGGGCCTGCCTTGGGAGCTCAGCCAGATCCTGTCTCCATTGACCTGTTCCCACCACTGCCGCTCTCTGTTTCTGTTTAGTGTCTCTGTATTTTGAAGGATCTCTTAAGCTCTGAGGGCATGGGGCACTCCAGGATTGTCTTGAGGGTTTGCTGCTTGGTCCTGGGATCAGCCACTTCCCCCAGGACTCTGGTCCCTCTTGCTGGGCTGGCATCAGGAACAGAGCAAGGGTGCGGGTCCCTTGGATCAGGCTTGCCTTTGGATTGATGCTGGGTTCTTGTTTGCCTTCGGCTGTGTTACTTAACCTCTTCGAGTTTCCTTTAATTGACTTTTTGAAACGAGGATTATGCAGCAACCACAGTAGCTCTTAACTGATCCTTACTTAACAAACCATCAAACGGATCCCATGACCACGCTCCTAAAGTCATCTAACGACCACATAAAAGATAATTTGATTAAGGGAGTTTTTTTCTACAAAAAGTCCTATGATGAGGAATGTAAACAACTCACATGGAGAAAACAAAGAATAAAAATGGAATTATTTAATCAGTTCAAATTAATACATACACTATTTTTAAGGTTACTCTGCCTTGTAAAGTCATTTATGCAGAAACCATAGACTAAGCTTTATGTACATATTTTTTAAGAACTTAGAAATTCAAACAGCAGTAGACCCATATTCAAAGAGATGGTTTCAGTCCATTTCAAAAGATCTATAAATAAATGGATTGTATACCTTCAATTCTTTAAAGAAGTGGTTCCCCGGTTGTAGTATGGAAACATCTGTTTGGTAGGTAAAGCAAAGTCAGCCATTCAGAGTGGGCTCTATCCAGGGCCCATGTGGGAACACTTTACAGTGGAGAGGGGTCCTGGGGCCTTATTTCTATGGTAGTTATGTGCTGGGAACTACCCTTTTTTTTTGCTAGAATTTGGGCTGGAGGATTGGTTCAGTGTCGAGGGGCTTGAGTCTGCTGAGCAAAAACTACTATTCTCCAAGCATGTGGGGCCCTGATGACCAGTCCTACCTGACCTGATTCTGGAGTAGCCCAGAGTTCCTGGCTGACTGGTATTTACCTACAGCCCCTGCATGGGGCTCAGAAGAGCACAGCTCCAGGTAGTTCAGAACAGTCTTCCCACCTGAGGGGCTGGTGAGACCCTCTCTCACCACCATTGTTACCTCCTCAACACTGGTCCTGACTCTGGAGGCTCAGCCAGAGCCTTCCCTGGTCAAGATCCTGGCTACCTTCACGTTCTCTATAAGTGGGCAGCAAGGACATTGGGGTTATAACCAACAGCACCATCTGTGCCACTCTTAAAACTCATCACCTCCAATTTGCTCATTTATACATAAGGAAGTATGCTGCTCGCATTTATACAGCAGGCATTAAAGTTTCAGAATTTAATGTTATAAAATGATCCTAGGAAGCACTTCCCATGAAACATATCACTGAGCACTTCCTATGACATCACTGGGCACTTCCTATGTCATCATTGAGCTTTCCCATGACATCACTGAGAGCTTCCTATGACGTCACTAAGCTCTTCCCATGATATCACTGAGAGCTTCCTATGACATCACTGAGCTCTTCCCACGACATCACTGAGAGCTTTCCAGGTGGTTCTCATTTCCTCTCTGAGCAGCTAGGTCAAGTCTTCTCACTCCACTGGTCTCAACCTGGGGCATGAAGAGGGCAGTTGCTTGCCCAGTGTCATCGTCAAGCTGCACAGCTGAAGTGGGAACAGTAAAGGCTGCCTGTCAATGCAAAGGCTCCTAAAGCTCAGGTGACAACTGTCTGAGCAGATGAGACTTGGGAAGGATGACGTGTCTCCCGCCCACCACTCGGTGCCCCATGTGGTCAGGGAGCTCTCTAGCCAGGTGGCTGCTGTGGAGGACTCTTCATTGCGGCTGCACTGGAGAACCCAGGCAGGGTGTGAGCAAGTCAGTGTGCATGTTAGCCAAGGTCTGTCTTTGTGCTAAAAATAGACTTTTCAGGGGCTAAAAATATATGATTCTCCTGAGGTCTTTAGCAAGTGGAAAGGAAAGGGCTAATAGGCATATAATTGAGCATCCACTTCTTTTATTGTAAGAAAATATTTAAAAATCTAAAAAATCTGTACTGTGGGTGCTGTATAAAGGGGCAAAAATGGGTGCCCGTCAGAATATGTTATTAGCAAGTGCATCAGGGACTGGACAACCCAAATACCACAGGCTGGGAAATTAAAAAATCAAAACTCATATCCCAGAGGTTCTGCAGGTCAGCAGGGCTGGTTCCCTCTAGGGTGAGGGAGAATCTGCCCCAGGCCACTCTCTGAGCTTCTTGGTGGCATCTTTGGTCACCCTCAACCTGTCATCCTCTGATTCATCCTCAGTGATCTGATCCCTGTCTTCCTTTCTGTCTCCAAATGTTTCTTTCAAATAAGGCCATCATTCCTATGGGTGGTCACCAGCTGAAGGACCTCATTGGACTCCAGTACCTCTTTGAAGACCCCACCTCTAAATAAGGTCCCACTCTGCTTGGCATTCAGCACATAAACTGAGGGGATGAAATTCAACCCACACCAACGAGAATAGTTTCAATCATATACCACCTGTGAAGTAGAGCGATGAAACAGTTCCTGTTCTTTAAAACAAAAGTCATTCCCCAAAATCTCTTAAGCCAGTAGTCCCGACTTCAGTTACACTATTCAAATGTGACTGCCCCTCCAGGCTGTTACAAAATGGTCTAAATCAATGCAACGCCAGTGTGCCTCCGAATGTGCCTATGGCATCTGGGAATTGTTTGGTGTGGTTCTGTCACTCATAAGGAGTGAATATATTTTTGATGTGACATTGTGAAAGTATACAAAAATAAAGTCATCTCTAAAATGTATTTTGCACAGTCAGAAGTTAGAGGACAAAGGTTTATTCTTGTGTCCAAGTAATTTTGTGCAGCCCTTCCCTGTTACATTCTGGGTTAAATCACATTTACTTTGGGTAACCTAAAAATCACTATAATTTGTATTTAAGACATTCATGACTGGAAGAAGTCTACTTTATAGGCCAGGAGAACAAAGGAAAATTGTAAAACTAAAGTTTTAAAAATGAGTATTTCCCCCCAAAGAGAAGCTCCTCCCCCTCCACCAATGGGTGTCATTTGCAGCAACTGTTCACAAATTGTTCAGGGACGTGTGCTCGTCCCTGAGGTCCCTGTAGGTGACCCGCAGGCTAATCTCATGTAGTATTGATGCTTATAATATGAAAATGTCTATATTTTAGTTTCCAGAATAGATGGTTCATGAATAATGTATAATATTTAATAAAACCAGACATTGCCTCATTAATGTCTCATCAAAAGTAGGATGGATCTTTCCCTTATATCTGGCGTTTTTGGGTCATGTACTGGATAAGATTGGGTAGATAGATATGCATTCTCTCGCCCTATTAAACACATTTATAATCCAGTGCGTCTGAGAATTAATTTTAGAAGGCTTTAATCACTAATAAAATTGAATTCAAAATAAAAATCTCATGCATTTATTAATTTACTTACTTTGCAGTGAACATCTTTGTTTGCTTGAAATGGTAATGATGACAATAAGGTCCAGAGATATGAAAGGACTTCTGTAAGGGACACAGTAACTTGGGATGAAGATTAAAGACAGGTAGCTCCTATGTATTCATTAAGTTGGGCTGTTTGCAGGGAATCGCAATGTTTGTTTGGGGGACAGTGACCAAGTCTCTATGGGAACACACCACTAGAAGGGAAGCCCTTTGCCCTGTGACACTGAGGTGCATGTACTCTCAGCCCTCAAATCACTTAAGAAATGAGGGATGGATTCCCATTAGTAACTGTGGATGATATCTGACACATTACTCCCAACAATTATAAATGTGAGACTGAATTCATAACTTCTTTAAATGACAATAGTAAATAATTGATGTTGCCTAATCGTGGCATGAATTCCTGCAGAATTCACATTAATCTCGAAATCATGAAGACAGTGATCACTTGGCATCCTCATGAGCTGGCGTGTTCATTTTTGGGGACCTAATTGTGTCCTGCATCTCTCATGAATGGTTCCATGCTTTTAGCCATTTCCTCTCTCCTTCCCTGTCCTCTTTCAGGACTGGCTGGGTGGGCCTGGCCGCAGTGGGGGCCGCTGGTCCTGCAACAGGGCTGCGGCAGGCCGAGGAAGCACCTGGGGGAATGGACGTACTCCTCCAGAGGAGGCCACGGCCGCCTGGGTCAAGGTGCCCATCTGTGGGTGATCGCCGCTGAGCCTGGCCTACCGGATCAGTAAGTTCTAGAGATCTCCAGGATCCTGGGGATCTTACAATCTCACCCACACCTTGCCCGAGAGGATGTGCTGGATTCAGCCGAGTCATCGAAGAGAACATCACGCCCTCTCCCGCCACCTCCTTCTGGGTAAAACCCCTTCTGAATAAAACTCCAGCCGCCCGTCATGACCCGCACAGCCACCTCTGCAGGGTCCTCTGGCTGCATCCACACTCAGGACTCAGCTTTCAGTGGGATGCCACAGGTGTCCTGGCCCTGCCCCTAGCCCTGCCTCGCCCAGGCCCCAGCTCTGACACTGCACCAGGGCCACCTTATCCTTCCTTTAATTCTAGGGTAGGGGCTTCCACACCGTCTATGGGTCTCTCCACAGCAGTCTGGGTTGATCCCTTCCCACCTTCCCTCCCAACCTCCCCAACCCTTTTTCCCAGTAGCTGGAGATTCCCTTGAGGTCACAGGTGGTCAAGATCCTGCATTTCTGTTCCCTGGAAAGGTGCAGCATGTGCGGCCGGTGCCCTGGAGAAGGCTGGATGAATGAAGAAGGAGACTGGATCAGGCCCAGGTCCTGGTCCTCTGCGGCTGTCATTCAGCCAGCCTTCTGAGCCTTTCGTTTCTGTCTGGGACTGGAGGGAAGGAGTGGTGCTTCGCCCCCACTCAAGGAATATGGCTGTGGAGGTGACTGAAGGACGTGTTTGTTAATTCACTCAGTTTGAAAAGGATAATGGCTTGTTTCAGTCTTTTATTTAGAAAATTTCTCTGATAATGAGGCAAAGAAAGAAACCAGGCCAGGGCTAGAGTGGTAACTAGGAAGAGTGGGAAGGTTTTATTTGTCTCTAATGGTCCTGACAAGTCATCCCCTGACGGCCATTGCGGGGACCAGCAGACGGGCAGCTCAAGGTGATAACATTTTCATGAAAAGTTCCAAATAAGCCCTTGACCACATGTTCTTCCAAATGCACTTTTGGTTTTGTAATGGAAATCATGAGGGACCCCGGTATGCTTAGCTAGATGACACTGATTCCCCTAATTAAGGTGCACATCCCAGAGCTCTTTTGACTCCCTCCTAATTTGCTGAGTTTCTCATCTCCTACTCTGGCTTCTCTCCAGCTCGACTGCTCCATTGTATTTTCATCCACCAGATTCTATTTGTGAATCAATTTGTCCCCAAGAATAGAGCAGGCTTTGCAAAAATGTTTCAGCACACAAAGAATGGAAAGTACAAAAGAGTAAATCCACGGCGATCCAATTAGTGATTCTTTTTAGGACAGGGATTCTGAGTCTTCATTTATTGTGAGGAAAGAATAGAGAGCAGCAACACAAAATGAGAAGTCTGGTGTCCTTTCCAAGTAAGAAAAGTGCAGATGCATTTGAAAAACTGCTCCTTTAACTGAGCTAACAGAGAGGTGCTCAGGACCAGGTGTGTCCTGAGGAAGCTATTTATAGCAGAACTAACAGAAGATTCTGAAATGCTTTGATATAAAACCAAATACACTGAGTAGAGCAAAGGTGACCATCACCAAAATATGGAAACCACTGTGAATGTTGCAGGCGGCATGAAGATGAGGAGCTGTGATCCTGCCCCAGGGCTGTGACTCTCAGACCTGGAAAGGACCTACAGTTACAGAACAGGGGCTGCCTGACCCTCCACCACTGTGCTCCCTGGGACTATGGGTCATGTGTCTTTAATCACACACAGGATCTCAGGACTGAAGTCCTCAGGGCCTTTCTATCCACATCCTTGCAGCGCCTCCCTGAGATGATTCTGGCCCCCTAACTTTCCCACCCGCCTCTGGATCTGTTTCACCCTGGGACAGCCTCCAGAGTTCGGGGCCAAGGATGTGCAGCACTGGGGTCAAATGTTTGATTTCTTTCCTTAATTGGCTCTAGACCTTGATGGACTGAATGCTTAGAGAAACACAAAGTAAATCTCGAAAGACACAAAAAGACTCATTGACTAAATCAAATCATCTGTGAGTTGAAGCAGAACAAAGCTTAAAACAGGTTCCTCCAGTAGCAAGTTTCGTGGCACAAATGAGCCACGGTGCTGTGACTGGCACAGAAGGACACAATGTGACTTCACCCTGCTCACCTCTAGCACCAAGTGGGAAGATAAGTGGGTGCATTTGGTTGAGTGTGGCTATTTGTAGGATATCTATTGAGGATTCCCAGGTGCTAGCTGGGCCCAGCCTGATAGAAGGTAGTGTGGCTTTACTGTCCTTGCTGTGTCACAGGACAGCTGAGCCCATGAGCAAAGCACAGGTCCAAGACTTCAAGCACAGAGAAATTCAGCAGCAGCTACATGGTCCTAGAGAATATTTGTATGAAGCAATGAAAGTATGTACATGGCTAAGATCTAGAAAACCTTCTTGCTAGTTTCTGGATAGAATAAGAGAGGATGTGGTCCTGGTGAGGCTTTGCCAGTGAGGCTGACTTCATTCACCACCCTTCTTATAAAAACCAAATGACCACTTCTGAGTGAGTCTGGTTCATCACAAACATAAAATGCAAAGTGAAGAAAAAATATTTACCAAGCTCTATAACTTTGGTAAAACTTGTAAGGATGAAAATTATAAAGTGATTAAAATCAAAATGGCAGTTTGGTCATGGATTTGATATCACTTCTACATTTTTTCTTTTCATACATTCAACAAGGAAATTCCGCCTGACTCCAGGATGACGTGTGATTAGGACGTCACTCTGTTCTATGGACACCATCCTTTTTACCTTTTAATTCATTTTGCCCAGCCCCAGTGGTACCAATGCTACAAGTAGCTACAGAGGTGCTCATTGCTCCGCAGCAGAGATGGTGCTGAAGTGTGTACCAAGTAAGGCTCCTGACAAAGCGACGGCGGCAAAAGAGAGAAGTGAGATTAGCTTTGGGACGAGGTTTGCATATGGTGAGCAGCAGGTAGAGGAAGCCATGTGGAAACCGAGGAGGGATTTTGGTGGCCATGGGAGACTGGAGAGGAGGAGAGCTCTGCAGGGAGGTAAAGGAAAGGAGCACATTCAGACACGGGCCAAGTTCAGATGAGGCCACACACATTGATCCAGCCCATTATCAAGAACCTGTGTTCACAGTGCTGCCACCAAAACTATTTTTAGCATGTTAAGTCACCTTGACTGGGGCTGAGAGTCTACTTTCAGCATGGCTCCTTATGCGGCTGGCAAATTGCTACTGGATTTGGGCAGCAAGCCTTAAATTCTCAGCACACAGACCTCTTGAGTGCCATCATGTGGGGGCAACTGACTCCCCCCAGGGTGAATGACTTAATAGTAAGGAGAGCAAGACTTGCCACACTATGGTGTATGACGGAGCCTCCGAAGCCACACTGCATCAGATTGTCACTGAGGTCAGCCGTACTCATGGTAGAGGGGAATATGCTAGGCTTATGAGTACCAGGAAATGAGTATCCAGAAATATTCCTCCTGAACTTGCACAGAGAGATCCACTGTGGCCCCAGAAGCTGGAGACCAAGGTCTGCTGTACGTAGTAGACAGCTGAGTATGCAAAAGAACTGTTCAGACAGATAATGCACAAGTGCCCTGTCACTCCGACTGCACTCACTACCTGCATTTTCTCCTAAACCCACCAAAGCTGCTGCCTCTCACCACTGAGTTTTTTTTAAATTTTTTTTTAAAGAGAGAGAGAGAGAGAGAGAGAGAGAGAGAGAGAGAGAGAAAATTTTAATATTTATTTTTTAATTATCGGCAGACACAACATCTTTGTTTGTACGTGGTGCTGAGGATGGAACCCGGGCCGCACGCATGCCAGGCGAGCACACTACCGCTTGAGCCACGTCCCCAGCCCCTCACCACTGAGTTTTTGTTAGTTTTGGGTAACGTTCTGGCAAAGGCCACTCTCGACGTCCATTCCCTGAACCCACAGACTGCTGTCCTCTGCCTCTGATCCTGGGCACATGACCCCCATGGAGTGCTCTGAGTGACCTTAACTGTTCTTACCAAGTCACGAGTGGCCTCACTCCCTCAGAACCCCAGCTCCAGCCACACCCCACCTCCTGCTCCAGTTCACAAGTTCCCGCGACTTCAGCCTCTCCCCTGTCCTTTCCTTCCTCACAAACCTGACACACAGAGAGGGCAACTTCTAGATGCATTCCCTTCTGATCCACCCAAAGAAATCTAGTTCTCAGTTCACTTAAATTAAAGATCTGCTGGAGACCTGACCCTCCTTTCCATTTCTTTTAGTCGAAATGCCTTGCTTAGGTGATTCCAAATGCACCCTAAGTGGGCACCTACCTGGAGGCGATGAGCTCTAGTTCATCTCCCAGGTGCTGCCTGGAAAGAGGTTTATACAAACATAAGACATGGCCTTCCTGAAGTTCTTTGTGTCCCATAGAAGTTCTGTTTTACTGTTTTCTTCTTGTAGGTCTCTTCTAAGACCTACCTATTTTTTTTATTTCAAATGCTCTGTATTTCAGTTTATATATTTCCACTTGTCTCTATATAGTTTTAACAATTTCTGCTAAGATTCTGAGGCTTTTCATTTTGATCAGGTTTTATCCTACGTCTTTGAGAGTAGTTATAACATCCATTTAAAACCGGGTTGGCATTGCTATGTATTGATGTCTGTATAGCCGCACTCAACCAAATGCACCCACTTATCTTCCCGGCACAGCCAAGGTGACACTCTACAGCCAACTGGGTCTCTTCCTATGCTTCTTCAACAAGGAGAGGAGAGCTGTTATTTTTACTGACTCTGCTTCCAAAAAGTTGATTGTAATATCAAAACCCAGGGAAAATCTCTCCTGAGTGATTCTCTTCCAGGCCTGAGCAAAGGAGACCAGATCACTTCTTCACGTTGTGTAGGAAGAGAAATTTAAGGTTAATTTGTCTCAATAATGGTAAGCAATACTATAGTAATTTTATTCAAAATATATTTTATTTCCCCCAATGACATATTCTCTCTCTCTGTACTCACATTATCATGGTGCATTCTACTTATTTTCCCCATGTATGTTTAAATTGTCTGCATAGGGAATTTCTGTACACTGGTAGAAATCAGCTTCATCTTTTTTGTTAAACCTCCTCCACATCAATTGTTACCTGCAGCTGAAGCTGAGCTGCTTCAGTATCACATCTGCCAGGAATCCTGTCATTTCATGGAAATACTCTCCCTCTTGGCAGGGGTGGGGACATTAAAGTCCTTCACTCTATTTTATTTTTGTTGTGGTACACGAAGAGTTAAGCATCAGATGGCTTCAGAAAGTCAATTAAAAAGGGATAGTGTAGCTTAATCATGGGCTTTTCCTATCTGTTTCTTCCAGTAGTCACTTTAAAACTGCTAACTTGAAATCACAGTCCTGTGCTGTCTTCAGAAGTTCACTCAATCAAAGCCAAGTGCTGAGTAATCAAAGATCTTAACTAACTGCAAGTTCTAACCCTAACCACAAGAGGATTAAAAATCCAGTAGCCAGAACTCAGTTCTTCGATCCAGCAAGCGCCAGTGCATAATGAGAAATCCCCAAAGCCCCAGATCACAGCCCTGTCCTTGGCCAGCACAGAACTAAGTGGAAAACCTCTTTAATTCCTTAAGAGATCCTATCTGCCTGATGAAAATAGATATTGGCCCCTGTGCAGCATGATTAGAAGAATGGAGGAGGATTAGTGAGATGCCAGGGACAGGCTGGGCCTACTCATTTACATGGCTTTACTGCTGACAGGTGAAGGTAGCAGAAGGCAGCAACCCAGAGGCAAACGGCACCCGAATTAAAGCCACATTTGTTTATCAAGTTACAGAGGGATCAAGATCCATTTATTGTGCCATATCCAATTTTTAAAATCTATTAAGCTATTTGATGCTTATTTATTTTATTTTTGTAGCAAACAGTCAAGCTGCTTGGAGAGATGTTTATTTTCGTTCAAAACAACCTGTCAACTGATTGCAACTGAAATGAGGTGGATGGAGCAGGGCTTTCCTCCTGTGTGCTGGGCTGAATGGAAATGAGGCCAGTTTAGTTACCAGATGAATACCTGAAAGCTCGGATTCTCAAACACTGCGTCACTGTTTACTTATTTCTATGGGGTGAGACACGCACACATTGTACATATGCACACACACAGCACAGGTGCTATGCTCATTTACATTTTATAGACACACGTGTAAATATTTAGGGCATCACAGCAATATTTGATATTAGATAATTTATTGAAGTGTTTATCTATTTTAGAATATTATGTCTTTAATAAGCCCATAAGTTTTCCCTCACATAAGTGTAAAATTTGTATTTAGCCAAATGTGTTTAAAATACCTCAGAGCTGGGCGCAGTGGTGCATGCCTGTGATCCCAGCCACTCAGGAGGCTGAGACAGGAGGATCCAGAGTTCAAAGCCAGCCTCAGCAAAAGCGAGGCTCTAAGCAACTCAGTAAGATCCTGTCTTTAAATGAAATACAAAATAAAGCTAGGAGATGTGTCTCAGTGGTTGAGTGCCCCTGAGTTAAATTCCTAGTACCCTGCCCCCCAAAAAACCTCAGAGATAGCAAACCTTCAGAAAGATAAGGCAAAATTTTATAATATGTACTTCCACTTCTCAGGTTCCAATAAATTGTTCCCTCTGAAAAACTTTTCAAAAAATTAAAATGTCAATTACCTGAACAATTCTAAAATGCAAAATTACTTTAAGTAAATAAGATTTCCCAGCTAAAGTATTAATAGTATTCAAAATTATTACATAAGCAAAATGCTTACACACCTGGAATGTTTTTCAGAGATGTTTTTTAAAATTGGTTTTTCTACAAAGATGATTTTTGCCTCTAAATTCAGAGTGTTTTTATATGACATAAAAACATCATCCTATATGAAAGTTTGAGATCTGTTGGAATGCAATGGGTTTTACTTCAAAATTTAAAACACAGGATCTAATGCTCCCATTAGGAAAAGCAAGCAAACAATACTGCAGTGACAAACCAAACACAAAACTACAACAATGAAACAAGCTGGGTAGTTCTGCACTGGAGGAGGAGGTCAACATAATCAGAAAATATTCCAAAGAGAAATATCAATTTTAATATAAATGCAAAATTATTTTATACTTAAAATTAAAAAATGCAGAACAACGAATTTGGATAAAGCTTTTTAGCAATTTGAGGTATAATTAATATAGAACAAAGAATGCATACTCAACATGTACCATGTGACAAATTCAACCATGCACACAGCACCACAATGAAGGTAAGGAATGTGTGTATCACCCCCAAAGCCCCGGACGTCCTGTCCTTCCCATTCCCAGCTGCTGCTGCTTTCCACCCCTTTCTTTTCCCTGGTGACAGTGAGCAGCTTCAGGTCACTATAGGTCAGTTTGCATTCCCTAGAATTTTCCCTAAATGACATCAGCTAGCAGGTACTGTCTTTTTTACTAGGTTCTTTTACTTAGAGTGATTATTGGGGGTCCTTATATGATGTTGAGTGTAGCAATAGTTGGTTGGTTTCATTGCTGAGAAGGATTCCATTGCATAAATACCCAACATGCTGATCCATTCATAGGTTGGTGAATTTGGGTTGTTTCCAGTTTGGACTAATACAAGACAGGTGCTATGTCACCTGTGCACGGTCTTGTGAGAATGTGTGCTTCCATGGCTTTTGTGGGAGTATATTGCAGGAGTAGCCAGGTCATGCCACAGGTGTATTTTAACTAAGAAACAGCACACTGCATTTCAAAGTGTGTGGTTTCAGAGTACCCTCCTCTCCACCTCCTCCCTTCCATCAGGTGACTTTGAGCTTTAGAAACATCCTTGTGATTCCAGTTCCCCGTCCTCCTAACTTGGCTCCATGATCCCTCTGTCCCTCAGGGGCTGGACGCTTCCTTCTGCGTACTGCCTGCATTTTGGTATGCCTGTTACACTGCTGGCCCTTTTTAATTGTTATCTTTATTGTCCATCATTCAGTGTTTTCAAATGTTCTGGATTAATATTGTTCCCAGGATTAAGTAATATTCAAGGAGTTTTTCCCACTCTGAATCCTATCTTCATTCTCTTAATATTGTCTTTCAAAGATCAAAAGTTTCTGGGCTGGGAGTGCAGTTTGATGAAGAGCCCTTGCCTAGCACAAGCAAGGCCCCAGGTTTGGTCCTCAGCACTGGAAAAAAAAATGTATAACTGAGTAAATAATAAGTAAGTAAATGAAAGACCTCGAGTTTTCCATTTTAATGGAGATGAATTGATCAGTGTCCTGATCAATAGATTATGTGCTCGGTGTCACATGTAAAGAAGAGTCTTTGTGAACTGGAGACCTCAGACACACTCTCCTGAATTTTATAATTTTGAATTTCTCATGGAAATCTATGGTCCCTTTTGAGGTAATTTTTGTGCACAATATGAGGGAGGATGGGAAGGTTTGGGGTTTGGGCTCTGCTGTTTCATTGCCTTTCTAGTTGGCTAGGTCTGCCCTAAGAAGACACTAGGAAAGGAAAGACTTCAGCCACAGGTACTGCTTGTCTACAGTTCCTGAGGCCACAGGTCCACGGTCAGGTGCCAGCACCGCCCGTGTCTTCCCAGCCATTCTCCTTGGCTTGCAGAGGGCCACCTTTGCCTGTGACCTCACACAGCTCTCCTTCTGTGTGTCTGTGTCCTGATTGCCTCCTCTTCTAAGGACAGCAGTCACATGGGACTACAGCTCGCTCACAGCTTGCTTTTACAGAGATCACATTTTCTGTCCCAGTACTCTCCCTTCTGAGGTGCAGGGGTGAGGATTGCACACAGGGAGTGAGAGGAGCACTTGGTACAACACTGAGCACCCTTTGTAGACACAGTCTCTCTCTGCACCAAGTCACCTGTGCACCTTTCCCAAGACACAGTTGTCCATCTAGGTGTGGCCTTACTTCTGGTCTCTGTACTTTTCCTTTGAATGTTTGACTGTAATTACCCCAACACAACATTGTCTTGATTAGTGCCATTTTTAATAGGCCTAGAAATTAGGTGGTAAGTATTCTCCAACATCTTTTCAAAGTTTCTTTGATTAGGTGCCATAAATAAATTTTAGAATCATTTTGACAGTTTATACAAAACTTGGTGCTAGAGTATTGATTAGAATTGCCTTGAATCTATTGGTTATTGTGTGCAGAACTGACATTTTAACAGTATTGATCTTCCAACCCTATGATCGAGGTGTATTTTTGTGTCAGTTACAACTTCTTCTTTCACTCGATTTTATATTCATTTTTTGTATAAACCTTTAAAATGTTTTGTACATTTTATCCATATTTAACATATTTATGATGTCACTAATGTCATTTTTTGATATTTTCATTTCTGGCTAATACTTAGATAAAGTTGATCATTTATATTTTTCTTTTATCCTAATGCCTTATTAAACTCGTTTAGTAGCCCTATTAGATTTTGTAGATTACATCATATTTCTACACCAATGTTCATAGCATTTGATACTAGATGGTTTGTTTCCTTCTTTCTCAGTTGGTTGCTTTTTATTTTATTTCTTTTTCTTTTCTTGTTGCATTGGCAACTTGAAGTACAAGTCGAGTAGAAGTGGTTAGAAGAGGGATCATTCTCTTGTTCCTGATCTTCGAAAGATAGCATTCATTTTTTTCAATATAAAATATGACATCAGCTGCAAGTTCTCTGCAGATGTGATTGCAAGTTCAGGCAGTTGCTGTTTCTAATATTGTAAGTATTCATCATTAATCAATACTAAATTTTGTCAACTGTTGTTACTACTGAGATGAAGATCTGGGTTTCTTTTCTTGCATTTTGACTTATAATACATAAATAGATATAACTTCTAATTCTTCTGGTTGTACATGATGTAGAATCCCACTGGTCATGTAATCATGTATGTACATAGGGTAATTATGTCCAATTCATCTTATTATATATGGTAAATTAAATTGATTGATTGTAAAAACTGAAAAAAACATAGAATTTCTGGCACACATCCCACCTGGTCACAATGCATATTCTCTTAATTCATTGCTGAATTTGAGTCCGCAATAATTTACCAATTATTATACCAATGTATGTGAGAGATATTGATTTTCATCTATTGCACTCTTGTCTCATTTTACCATTAGGGAAATAATGGCTTTATAGCATGAGTTGGAAAGTATTTTATTTCACTCAAATGTATAGAATTAGAATTTTTGCTATGTATTTAAGAAAGACTGGTGTTCATCAATGAAGCCAACTGTTTCTGGATTTTTCTGTATAGAAAATTTATAAGTACAAAATTACATTATCCAATGGCCTATTCATGTTATCTGTTATATCTCCTGTGAGACTCAGTGAACTGTGTCTTTCATGAAATTTTTTCCATTCATCTAAGGTGTCAAAGTATACATTTGTTCATGTTATTCTTTTATGCTCTCCAGATATTTGTGATACCTAAAGATAATTTAGGTATTCACAGGTATTACATGGCTCTGACAAAACTCTAATATGTGTAGTGACTTTAGTGATGTCCTTTTTATCCCCAGTGTTGTCTTCCTTAGTTTTTCTTAGTTTTTTTTCTCTTTAAAAATATGTTTAAGGCTTTGTCAATATGATAATCCCAAAGAACTAGCGTTAATTTTATTTTATATTTCTCACTGTGTGTCTTTTTTGTTATTATTTTATTGTGCTTCACGATGATCCTTATTATTTCAACTCTTTTGTTTTGGTTGTAACTTCATCTTAGATCTAGTGTCAAAGGTGAGTTTCAAAATCAACCAGTTAAGAATTCTCTTCTTTTCTAATCATTTTATTTTAAAATATTGTTTTATTTTAGTAGAAAGATAACAAGTTTATATATTTGTGGAGTAAATATGATGTTTTGATCTATGTATACAGGATATAAAATTTAAATCAAACTCATGAACATATTCATCACCTTACCAATGTGTGTGTTTTGTAGTGAGAATATTAAAAAACTATTTTTAATAACTTTGAAATACATAATACATTATTATTAACTGTGGTCATCAGCCACTGCAATAAATTAGTGAAATCTATCCCTGAAACTTTTCATTATCTCTCTATCCTCCATCCCTTTTAACCACAACCTCTGGTGATCCACATTATTTTACTTTCTATTTTTTGAAATCAATATATTTTAAATTTCACATTTCAATGAGATTAGATAGTATATATATGGCTTAGTATTTCTAAGCCAGCCTTATTTGACAAATCAAAAGGTATTTATGGTAAGTTGATTTTAAGGACAACATCTTCAATACATGGTGTTGGTAAAACTATAGCCACATTCAGATGGGTGAAACTAGACCTTTATCTCATACCATGTATAAATACCAACTCAAAATGGATTAAATAATTAAATGTAAATCATGAAACTCTAAAACTGTTTAAAAATAGGAAAAAAAACAACTTCTGGACATTGGTCTGTGCAATGATTTTTTAGATAGAAGCCCCAAAGTATAAATAAAGGAAAAAAATTACAAATAGACTAATAAGATTCCAGCAAACAGAATACTTTTGCACATCAAAGTTAACTCTTAACAAAGTGAAGAGACAACCCACAAAATTGGAGAAAATATTTACCACTAATCTGCTAAGGACGTATATCCAACATATATAAAGAGCCCAAGCAGCTCAATAGAGAAAAACAAATAAACAAATTAAAACTTGGACAAAGGACCTTAACAGATATTAATCAAAATAAGACATAAAAATGTCCCATAGATAAATGTGAGAAATACTCTACATATCTAACCCTCTGAGAAATAGAAACTATAACCAGAAAATGCTCTCACCTCATACCTCTGAGAATGGATGTTGCCAAAAGATGACATGTATCGGCAAATTCATGGAGGACAGAGTATGCTTCCTTTATGTGTAGATGTTCAGTGTTGTGAATTTATTTATAGTACTGATTTAGTGACATGCCATGAGTTTTGATATCTATTGTTTTTATATATTTCTAAATATATTCTTATCTTATGTTTAATCTACTCTTTGACCCATCATTTATTTGAAAATACATTTACTTCTAAATTTTGGGGTATTTTTCAGAGATATTTTTGTTCTTGATTTCTAGTTTATTCTACTATGCTTAGGTCATATATTTATCGGACTTCAAACAGTGGAACTTCTCTAGATTTGTTTTATAGAACAGAACACAGGCTGTCATGGGAGCAGTCTGTGCCCACTTGAAATTTATGTTTACCCTGGTTGTTGAAAGGGTGTTCCAAAATCTGAATGCAGTTAATTTGGTTAGTAGTGTATTTCAAGTCATTTGTATATTTACTGAGTTTCTATCTATTATATCAATTATTGAGGAAGAGCGTAGAGCCTCTACCCATAATATTCTGTTTTATTTCTCACCAATGTTCTTCAAGTTGTTGCTCCATGTATCACACCTGGTCAGTCTGTCCAACTGGATAAAATGGAACATGAAGAGTGTGGTCAAGTTCAAAGGGCAGCTAAGTTCCCCCAGGGAAGTCACTGATGTAGGATTCCAGGTGGTCCACACCAGATAGCAAACACTCATCCTGCTGTGGTGGCACAGGGTTCCCTTAGGGAAAGAGGACGGGACATAAAATGTGGGTCCTTGCAGCTCATGGGTCCCCCATGGAGAAGATTCATCCCACACCCTGGGTGAGCGTTTTCTGCATGAACCCACTTCTTACAGAGGGAGGTGGACTTAATGTGGTCCAGTATGTTCTAAAATACGGAAAGCTGCGGATGTTCCTGAGGGCCATTGATGCACACATGGTAAACAGCCACACACACACACACACACACACTCACACGCACACGCACACTTTTATGGATCCAGCACCGTGTGAACAGGAACTCCACTGTGTTTGCCTGCAACTTCTATACTGAGCACAAGGTGTTTCTTGGGAAAAATTGGAGGTGTTGTGCTGCCTCCATGATTCATACTTTAAGATGCTGTTAACATGTGAACAAACACAAGAATCAGTATTTCTTCCTAATCCACCAAGCTCTACCATTCTAAAATGTCCTTATTTTCCCTGAAGTCGACCAAGTAAAATCAGCTTGTTTGATTACTAGTACCATAAAATATATTCTTTATTTTATTTCTTTTAACCTATTTGCATCTTTATGTTTTCCTGTTTTATTAAGATATAATGGATAAATAATATTATACATATACATAAATGTATAAAACATATAATTGTCAAGTTTTATACATTTATGTATATGTATATGTATAAAGGTATAAAACATGACAATTAACATGTTTTATCTCTATTGTTTTATTTTTTTCTTTAACGTACACATGTTGTTAAATGACTACCACATGCAACTTAATTAAGATATTTGAAGTCCTCATCTTGAAGGCTAAATATATTTAAGTTTTACTCTTTCTTCCAATTAGATAACCTCTGTCTTTAATTGGTAGTTTAGACCATTTATATGTAATGTGATTATTGAAAAGTTTGAGTTTAAGTTTAGTATCTACTCTTCATTTTCTGTTTGTCTCATCTTTTCTTTGCTTTTTAAATTATTGTACAATTTGGGAAGAATTACTGAGCATTATTTAGTATTTCAGTTTTTGTTCATCTAATAACAATAACATTTTATTTTAATATTTTAATGGTTACCCTAGATTTCACAGCATGATAAATTAAACTTATCACAGTTTTTCTTTAATTGATACTCTCAATTTCTACATAGAATATAAAAATGTTGTAAGAGTAGGATTCTATTTATTTCCTACTGGTCTTAATGTTATTTTTGTTGCACTTTTATTTGTTCACATATTTTAAGCCATATTCCACATTTTATTATCTTATTCAAATAATTGATTAAATTGAACTTTTAAAATCAATTGTGTATCCATATAGATCTTATTCACAGTTCTCTTTATTCCTCTGTGTGGATTTATGTCTCAACAGGTGTCCCTTTCTTTTCAGTGACTTTTCTTGCAGTGTACATCTGTATGTGATGCATTATTTCATACTTTATATGTTTAAAAATTCTCATTTACATATTTACTCAGCATTTCTCTATTGTTTTATTTTTTTTTTCAATAGACAGTGTGCTGTTCACTCTCTTCTTGCTCTTGATGTTTCTGATGAGAAATGTGCCCTCGGCTTTCTTTTTCCTCTGCATGTAACATCTCAACTCATCCTTGCTACTTTTAAGATTTTTCTACTGGTTTGAAACATTTTGTTATCATGTGTCTTGTTGTGGTCTTCTTCATGTTTCTCATCTTTTCCATCTACTAATATTCGTGTATATGTGGACTTACAGATCGCACCAAATTTGAAAATTAATCAGTGACAAATTCTCCCATTGTTTATTATTGTCCACTTCCCTGCTACATCTTATAAACCTAGACTATGAATTTATAAGCCACATAATGTTGACATTTCACTAGTTCTTTCTTCAATGGTTTATTCTACTTTTCTGTGTTTAACTTTGGGTAATTTATATTTTTTCTTTCTCCACATTAACTTATCTCTTAATCAACAGTGTTAAATCTCATTCTACTCAGTGTATTGTCTCATACATTGTACTATGCTTTTTTAGAAGCTTTGTTTTGTTAATTTTGATCTTCCTTTGAATATAATTATGATACATTTAAAAATATATTATTGTGAAGACAGTGGGTTGAACTGCAATATACCCAAATCAGGTTCTCTATCATGGGACATTCAGCTCAATTCCCTGTACCACACACACAGAGAAGTGATGACTACTCTTTCATTCTCTCATTTCTGATACTTATTACCACAGTCTGGCTGGGCACAATTCAGGAGCCACTTGTCAAAAGAAACGAACTTTATTTTTAGAACCACACACGCCAAACAAAACAGCTCCTCAGGAAAAACCTTCAGAGCCCAACTGCCACCACCGGCTTCCCATAAGCCTCTCTACCTCCCCCACTCCTCCTGCTCTTGAGGCCGATTGGCTGGGTCGCGTGGGCGGAGCCAAAAAAGTCCCCCAATGAGCATCTCCATGGTCTGAAAGGGCAGGGAAACAGCCCAATGAGCATCACCGCAGAGGAGCCAATCAGTTGGCAGCTAGAAGTTGCTGGGGCTGCTGTGAGCCAATCATCAGCTGGCAGATGGAAGTTTGCTGGCAGCTGGAAGTTTGCTGGGGCCCCTTCGGCTGTGGCTCTCAACAACTTATAATTTTTATCTTCTTATTCTCTTTGGCTGAAATGTTAATCAACTTTTTCTTTCTGTGCCCAAAACACCTGAAAAGGATAACTTAGAGGAGGAAAAGTCTCTGTTGGCACACACTTTGAGAAGTCCTATACATGATCAAATGACTGTTGTTCCAGACCTGAGCTGAGGCACACTGTTATGGCAGAAAGGTGTGCAAAGGAAAGGGCTCTGCCCATGGCAGTCAAGAAGAAGGAGAAGGGGAAGGAGGGGGAGGAGTGGAAGAAGAGGAGGAGGAGGAGGAGGAGAAAGTGGAGAAGGAGAAGAGAAGGAGAAGGAGGAGGAGGGGGAGAGAGAGGTGGAGAAGGGGGGATGAAGAAGAGGAGGGAGAGGGGGAGGAAGGGAGGAAGAGGAGGAGGAGAAGGATGAGGAGGGGAAGAGGGAGAAAGAGGAGGAGAAGGGGGAGAGAGAGGAGAAGGAGGAGGGGGAGAGGGAGGGAGAGGAGGAGAAGGGGGAGAGAGAGGATAAGGAGGAGGGGGAGAAGGAGGGAGAGGAGGGGGAAGGGGAGAGGGAGAGGAGGGGAGAGGAAGAGGAGGGGGAGAAGCAGTGGGAAGAGAAGAAGAAGAAAAAGGAGGAGGGGGAGAGGAAGGTGAGGAGAAGAAGGGGAGGAAAAGAAGAGGAGGGGGAGGGGGAGGAAGGGAGAAAGAGGAGGAGGAGAAGGATGAGGAGGGGAAGAGGGAGAAAGAGGAGGAGAAGGGGAGAGAGAGGAGAAGGAGGAGGGGGAGAGGGAGGGAGAGGAGGAGAAGGGGGAGAGAGAGGAGAAGGAGGAGGGGGAGAAGGAGGGAGAGGAGGGGGAAGGGGAGAGGGAGAGGAGGGGAGAGGAAGAGGAGGGGGAGAAGCAGTGGGAAGAGAAGAAGAAGAAAAAGGAGGAGGGGGAGAGGAAGGTGAGGAGAAGAAGGGGAGGAAAAGAGGAGGGGAGGGGAGGGGAGAAGAAGAAGAAGAAGAAGAAGAAGGAGGAGGAGGAGGAGGAGGAGGAGGAGGAGGAGGAGGAGAAGGAGAAGGAGAAGGTGAAGGAAGAAGAGGAGAAGAAAAAGAAGAGGCAGAGAATGAGGAGGAGGGAGAGGGAGAGGAGGAGGGAGAGGGAGAGGAGGAGGGGAAGAAGAAGAGGAGGAGGAAGAGAAGGAGGAGGAGGAGAAAGGGAAGGGGAAGGAAGAGGAGAGGAAGAAGAAAAAGAAGAGGTGGAAAAGGAGGAAGGGGGAGGGAGGGGGAGGAGAGTGAGGGGGAGGAGGAGGGGAAGAAGGAGAAGAGAGGAGGAAGAGAAGGAGAAGGGGAAGGAGGAAGTGGAGAAGAAGAAGAAGAGGAGGAGGAGGAGGGGAAGAAGAAAAAAGAAGAAGAGGAGGCGGGAAGGAGGGGGAAGAAGAGAAAAACAGGCACACAGCCAGACAGAAAAATTGATGGTTTAAGAATGAGATACAGTCTGCAAGGTATACCTCCATCATCTCCTCCTGGAACCACGCTCCAACACCTACAGTCACACTCAGTAGGCCATTCAAATCATTAGTTTACCGAATGGATTAATCCATTAAATTAGATATAGGCCTCATGATCTAACTATTTCACCTTGGAACATCACCACATTGACTAAATTTTGAGCTTTTGGAGGGGAGGATCATTCCTATATCCAAATCATAACTATCGTCCTGGCTTGAATCAAATTTTATCAATTTTACTGTTTTTTCAAAAGAATTTGGTGTATTTTTCTTTTTTCATTGACTTCTATTTTTTTTTCTCAATAATTTCTTCTCTAACTCATTATTTATTTCTTTCTCAGTTATTTTAGTCTTAAGTTGCCCTCTTCCTCCTGTTTCTAAAGGTAGAAGTTTAAGTGATTAATTTTAGTTCTGTTGTTTTCTGATATATTCAGTTAATGCTGTACATTTGTATCTAAGCACTAATTTCACTGCATCTGGCAATTTTTGATAGGTTAATTATTTAGTTCAATTTATTCCACTTAGCTTAGTCTATATCAAATTTTATCTTGAAATATGTTCTGTAATTCATGTGCTTTTTAGAATTTTGCTGTTTAGTACAAAATATTTCAGAATTTTTCAGTTGTATTTCTATTATTCACTCCAACTCTAATTTTACGTGTTCTGAGCAAACTTATTTGTATGAATTTCATATTTTTTTCAATTTAATAACTTGTGATTTTATAAATAAAATTTGGCCATTTTTAGTGATTGTCCCAGGAAAGTATGTGTATTCTGGTATTGTTGGATTGTTGGAGGGAGTACTCGGTAAATGTTAATTACATCAAGTTGATCAATAAGTGCCAATCAAGTCAAATATATCTTTACTGATTTTTCTTGTTGTTTTGGTTGATCAATTAATTACTAAAATGGGGACATTAATATTATCAACTATAATGGTAAATGTGTCTGTTCATCTGATCACAGTACAACAATGTTAAAATACGTGATATAAAAATTAGAGCTTTAATCTCACATATGTCAACATTGTTGTAAGAACTGTACATGTAAGTATTATTATGTTTTTGAAAAATTGACTCTTTTATCATGGCATAATACCATTCTTTATTCCTGATAAGTTTTATGGATTTGAAGACTATTTACTCTGAAATTAATATAGCTATCAAACTTTCTATTGATGTTTTCTTCCCACAGCTTGGAGAGGCTCTGATAATTCCTTTTCCTTTGGAAGTAAGCGTTCCATAGAGAAAACAGGGATTATTTCACAAGAATGAGTCTCCCCTTTACCTTCCAGAGTCATGACAGGATTCCCTATCAGATTTTCACTGTAAAAACATGGTTGAGTCTCTGATGGCAAAATTTGTAGAAGAGTGTGTCCCCCTAGGACTGAAATCCATTCTTATCCTCCAGTGAGCAATTTGTCAAAATTCCCACCAGTGTATCCCCAGTGTCTTCTCCAGGTCAGCAGATCTGGCTGTGACACTCTGGATTCACTTATCTTTCCAGATTTACGGTAGAAACTTTCCCTGAAATCTCATTTTTCTGAAGTGCACAAGAAAAATCACCAAATCTTACTTGTTCAACTTTTTATTGTCGTAAGTACAATTAACATTTTGTAACTGCTAACACAAACCCATAGTAACCTTTTAAATATTCTTTTAAAATTATTCTAATATCTCTGTTAATCTTGAGTTGCCTTAAATTGATTGAGTCATCTCATTATGCTTTTTGTTTTTCTCTGATTATTTCTATACCAATAGCGAAAACATGTACTTTAACATTTTAGGAACTGATATTTTTGCATTCTTATAGCTTTTAAAATGTTTCTATCTCTTGACAGGTACTTCATATTCTTGTAAATCAGTACATGTGTTCAGGTCTTGCTTTAAAGATTCTTTGAGTAGTCAGCACTGAGTTCAGGGCTAAGTTCCTCCACAATGAAGGTGACACCTTTCCAAGGGCTCTACCTGTGCCCATTGAGTCTAAAGTGTTGTAGGCTTTTCGCAGGTAACAGGCACCATTCCTCAGCTTGTTTGGACATCCAGCACTTGAGCTTCTTGGCATCTCATGTGGATTTACTCCCTTCCTCTGGTGGCCTCTTCACACACGTGCACTGAGAAGCAACTACTGAGAGTCAAGTGCAGGCCACTGACCTCCTCTGCCAGGGAGCGCTCAGCACCCCAGGACTATCCCACAGGCTTCTTGGATTCTTAGCTCCATCTGTTCACTGGGGAAGCCTGCTGGGCCTCCCAGGACTCTTCCGTGTGGTGTTCTGGAAGCTTCCTTAAGGCAGACCCAGGGCCAGTTAGGGCTCACCTTTCTTGTCTCCAACTCTCAGGAATCCCCTGTCTTTGTTTCCTAGTTTCCATGATTTAAATATATATATATATATATATATATATATATATATATATATATATATATATATTTTTTTTTTTTTTCTTTCCACAACGTTAAAATTTGCTGAATAACAATAAATTCTCAGGCTATACCACTTTCAGGCAGGCCACCAAATGCTTGTGCATCACTTGGTTGATAGTCATAAGCTGACAACACAAACACAGGTCCCATGATCCCAATAATAGCATCTATAATACACACACCACTCCTTACAAAATCACACACACACACACACACACACACACACACACACACACACACACACACTTATATATTTTGTCCTTTTGTTATTATTTGCGGAGAAAATGAATCTACTCCCTGTTGCTCCATCTTGTGATGAAGCGTAAGTTCCAATTGGTGTGAGTTTTGATCTAATTTGGATGTTACTTGAAAGTGCTCTTTACTTGCAACTTAAGAGTAAATGCTCAGGAAGAGGAAATTTCTGCCTATCCTGTTAGGCATTCTTTCCATTTGAATGTGTGAACAGGAAAAAATTCGCTGAATGAATCCAGTGTGTGGATTTGGTGATAATTTACTTAGCAATGTCCCAAAATCTCCCTTTAAGGTCATTCCATGAAATGATGTCTTACATTTAACTGAACAGCAAGCAAACTACTCTGTACTACATGTGTATTGAAGGAAAGCTGAGCAACCACAGACAAGCAGTTTCACAGTCCAACTTCAGCTCCTATTTGACTGGAGAGAGGGGAGAGGAGAATGTGAACATGGGGCAGGAATCCAGTCCTGAGTCCACGCCACTTCCTGGGCTCCGAGCCCAAAGCATCTTGATGTCATTTTTCTTTTCTAACTCATCATTACCTGGTTTATAAAAATTCTAAATAAATACTAAAATATTACCTTTTTCATTCAATATTTTTATTTTTCACTGCCACCCGTGGTCACAGATATTGACCTGGCACATATGGATGTTGGAGTTACAGCTGATCACTTTGTGCTTTGGTAAATTGCATTGCCATGAGATTTGCATGTTGAAGCCCTGACCCTCTGCACTGGTCAGCTCTTCATCACTATAAAGAAAACCTGAGGTAATCAATTTATGAAGAAAAAAGGTTTAATTTGGTTCCAGTTTTGGACATTTTAGCTCATAATCCTTTGACCTTGTTGTTTGGGGCTGAGATAAGTCAGCACATCACAGAAGAGGGAAATTGCTCTCCCTGTGGCAAGGGAGCCAAAGAGGAAAAGAAGAATGGGTCTGGGATCCCAGTGTCCCCCCATCACCCCAGGAAATGCTCTCAGCAGCCTGAAGACCTCCTGCTAAACTCCAACTCTTAGGTTTTACCACCTCCCTATTGCTGTGCCCTGAGGACCAAACCTTTAGCACAAGGAATTTTGAGAGACATCCAAGATCCAAAGTCTAGCACCCCAATGCACTAATATTCAGTGATTGGGAGCTTTGTGGTCATGGATATTACATATGGTTATGAGGGGTGAGACCCTTGTGATGGGACTGGTTTCCTTGTAAGAAGAGTCACCAGAGCTTTGTATCTCTCTCCACCCCCAAATGACACAGGGCCATTGGGAACACACACAGATGGCAGCTGTCAGCAAGCCAGGAGGAAGGCCCTCACCAGAGTGACTGCAGTGGCCCCTTATCAGACTTCAGGCTCCAGGACTAGTCTTCTGTCCTTCCAGTCACCCAGTCGGTGGCATTCGCTCTATGACAGCCTGAGTGGACGAACCCTTCATGGTGACAACCTTCGTACACTGAACTTCCTGTAACAGAACAGGCCTGCTCCAAACTGTCATCTTCTCTAGGGGATGCAGTCCTGTGTCCCGCTAACAAAAGGAGCATGGGGGCCCTGAGCTCTCCCGTTTCAGAGCAGTGTCCGCGTAGTGTCTGCTGGGAGACTGGCTTGGATGCTGGTGGTGAAAGCCAGGTCCTTGTGCTGACCTCTGAATAAGTTTGATGGCTCTGTGCCCTGTGTGGACCCAGGACTGGGGGCAGCAGGCTGGTGAACTCTCCACTTTCCATCCCATGTCCAGTAGCACACATAACTTTAGAACGTAAAGTGGGCCTGGGTGACAGGAGCAGGCTGACCCTCCACACAGTGCTAGGCCTCACTGCATGGACAGCTGTGACCTCACAGCCACCCAGTCCTTCCAGTCAGTCTCTCCTGCCTGCCTCAGCCCTGCGCCAGGTGCAGAAGCTGGCCTCCGCCTCAGTCCTGCCCTCCCTGCGAGGCAGTCTTCCTTGTCTAAGCGCCTGTATTTCTCTCTACTCCACCTTTCCATTACCCACCACATGAAGTCAAAGGTCCTTCAAAGTCCTGCAGCCATAGTGTTAGAACTCCCAGATTGCAAAACCTCCCACATAATCGTAGACAAAGACTGCTTCTAAAATATCATTAAATATTGATTCATTTACCTGATGGAGCAGACTTCCATGCACATATGTGAATTTTGAAGAGGATTTTCCCTACAAAGCCTAATGTTAACAAGACAAATGAAGAAGTAAATATCAAGCTATCTCCATGGCCTGCCCCTGCCCAGGCTGGAGAAGCTGCTGGTCCTCCACCTCCTGTTCCCATGAGCATGCATGAGAGGGCGTGTGCTCTGTGCTGTCCCTGCTGTGTGGGCTGGGATTAGGGGAGGACTTGTTAGCAGGAATTCTTGCCGGGGGCCAGCCCCGGCGGGGTCCAGGGAGTCCCGAAGGAGGAGTGGCGTCGGCGAAATGATGAGACAGGAGTCGTTCCCTTTGAGCAATCTTCAGAGAGAGAGCTAAAGCAGCTTTTCTCTGGGTCCCCTTTTTATTACAATTTTTCTCATCATTATAGATTCACAATACGTCATTGATTATATAACTTAAAACTTTGCCAAGACATGACATCTCCTTAACCATGATTAAGAGCACACCGATCTACATTCTTCCAGGATATGACCCCCAGCCATACAATCATCAAAGTACAGATTCATCAATAAAACATGTCACCAATTTACATCCTTCAGATTTTCCCAAGATTTACTATTTTTCCCAAGATGTTATTTCCTTATTAACTAATGTCACGCTACGTAACCAGACTCTAAGTCTCCTAATTAATCATTAACCTAAAGTACACCTGCACTTTATTTTTAATCTAAAATTCCCATCTAAAAAAGTCCCTTTAAATCTTATATTTAAAATGTCCTAAAGTTTATGAATCATCCTTAAAGCATATCAGAAACCTATATAACTAAAGACTTAATAATTTCTAAACTTAAGAATCTAAATAATATTTTTAACATTATTCTAAAACTGTGTCTTATAAAGCTATTTTAATTAATTCCTAAATTTATTCTCATAAAACTGGTTGAGCTGCTTTCTCAGAGAGTTTCTTTTGTTTCTCAGTCAAGGTACACTAGTTCTCAAAGAGTTTGTTTTTCAGAGGATGATTGTTGTCTGTTATTAGGTTTGTCCACAATGTACTAAGATAGAAGAATAGCCTTTTATTTTGTCCTTGATATGCTGAGGGGTGGGTAGCAGAACAGCTTCCAAGGCATGAACTACCTGTTCTGTTCTAGCCATCTGAAATTTAATTGTTTGGCATTTAACATACTCATGCCTCCTGTGAGAAACATAGCATGAAAATGCAAAGTCCCAATTACATAAAAAAGGGTCTCATGGTTTCGGTTACCCACCAACCAGTGTGGCTTTGCCAGCATTCATCCTCACTGTGACCCTGTCAAGACAGTGGGAGAGCGGCTTTGCCAACACTTTTTCTCACTGTGACCCTGTCAAGACAGTGAGTGGGGGATCGCCTTCACCAAATTCTATTGCAAACAGAGCACACGTTGCTATCCAAAGCGAGTACTCCACAGAAGGCTCCTGAAGACACGTGGTGAGGACTAGTCTCTGATATCAGAAGGGCGTGCAGTGCTACGCCTTTGAGTTTCTGTCTCACCTCTGTTTTTATCACTCTTCCCCTTATTCGGTTTCTGTGTGCTCATGTTCTCACTCTGCTGTTGAGGAGATGTAAACATGGCAGGAACATGCTCCCTACCCTGATGACATCGAAGTTACGTGTGCAAGTAGACAGGGGACACCAATGTTCCTGGACACCATCCTTCTGACCTAAGTGCCACAGTGATCAGGAGTACAGTGGTCAGGATATGGGCAGGGTCCAAGGGTCCCTGGGATGGAGGGGGTGAGGACTTCCCACAGGGAACACCATGATGAGGTCACAGAGGTACCATGATATTGGATTTTAGTTAGAGGTCTCCAGGTCTCCACCTCCTCCTCCTGTTCCTTCCGTTTTTCTTGAGAAATGGGGACTTTTCCAGGGGCACTCTTCAAAGATCCCCCTGGAGATTGTGCAGCAGAAGATGAGACGTTAAGGCCTTTTCCATGCATCTGGATGGTCCTTCCACCTGGACCCCCCAGAGGGGCCCTGGGCACTGCACTCGAGGAGCAGAGCTCCCAGGCCTTCGGAGGAAAGCCACTGTTGCAGGGGCCAAGGCCGGGAGGATTGTAAAGAGGTGGTAACAAGAAGAAAAAGTTTCCCAGAGAAGGGCCAGGCTGAAAAATTAGGGTCCTAGTGTTGAGAGCCACAGCCAAGTCAGGATGGTGCCTGGCATTTTGCCAGAAGGAGTGGTTGGGAGGTGACGCCAGCAAGCCATTAAGATGATGATAATTAAGTTAAGCTGTGTATAATTATTAAGATAATGACTGATTGCTGTAACTGGATGATGCTAAATTGAAACGAGCTGTGTATTCAGTTGTGTATATAAACCTCTGCTGTCCAGCAGTGGGGCAGCTCCTGCTACCTCGGGTGCCCGCTACTTTTGAGTTCCCATTGAGTTCTCACAGAGTTTCTGGGGAGTTCTGGAGAGTTCCCGTGGGGTTCGGGCAATAAAGTAGTTCCTGTTTGAACCTACAAGTGGCTCATGACCTCCCGATTTTGTGCCCAGCCAGACTGCGGCATCGTAGTGTAATTTCCTGCAAGAAACCCCAGAGGGAATGGTAAGTGATGATAGGGATAAAAAGAAGAGATGTTGAAAGGGAATTCAAATGTTCACTAACTAAAACAGCCAGATCTCCACACCTGCTGGTTCTGCTCATCTAACAATGGATCAAAAATATTCAGAAAATGGGCTGGGGCTGCGGCTCAGCTTAGCACGTGTGAGGCACTGGGTTCGATCCTCAGCACCACACACAAATAAATAAATAAAATAAAGGTCGTGTGTCCATCTTTAAAAAATTTATAAAAACATTAACTTCTGTATCAAACATTACAAACTTTGTTAAACTTTGTCATTATTCCAAGACGATAGTTTGTCATTTATTTACACAGCACTTTTCTTGTATTAGGTATTAAAAGTCATCTAGAGGAGTAAAAGTGTACAGGAGTCTGTGAACAGGCCAAGTTCAGTTTCACAAGGACACTACACCATCCTATACAGAGGCTTGAGCTGTCTTAGAGTTTGGCATCTGCAGAAGTCCTGAGACCCGTCCCTATGGTCACTGTAGTCACTGTGGCCCTTGCCAGTTGGGTGGAAGCACCATTAACCAAGGACCCCAGTGGTGAGCAGTGGGCAGGAAGGTGGGACATGAAATGCAGATGAGCCATCAAAGCCGGAAGTCAGTGGAAACAGCCTCAGGGAGAGTGTTGGTGACCTCCCAGCTCTGGGGTCTGCCTGGAAAGCAGGGCAGAACAAGAGGAGAACGGAATGTGCTGAGACTAGGCCACGTCACCACCAGGAGGAAAAGCCCTTCCTGGCTCACCAAATTTCACGCCTTCTCCATAGATGTTGTTTGCCACGGGAGCTGAAGGCTAGCTGGAGCTCCTAGACCAACACAGGAATCAGAGTCTTACTGCTCAGTGCAGGGCACAGTCCCACACAGCTGGGCTTGGGTCACTCTGGCCGTGTCCCTCGCTCCGTCTTGGGTTCTGAAGTTTGGTATGAACACTGCACTTTCAATATCGAGGTACTGATTTTCTTCTGATCCTCGGGGACAGGATCCTGAGTGCCTTTCCCCTGTCTGCTTGTAGGTGGGGTGTCCCTCTGCTACTTCTATTCCTGGGGCTCCACGTCCTCCATAACTCCCATCCTCAGGTTCCCCTGGGCACCTTGACACCTCTGCCTCCTCACTGAGCACCTTTGTTCTAGGGCCTAACTCTTTTCAATTTCAGAAAAAGGACACAGTGGTTTTACTTCTTGCACGGGGCCCCTGGAGCCCTTTCACAGTGCTCAGAAGCAGGTGACCATTTTATACCTGAGTCAAGGATCTCTGCTCACCTGCAGCCATGGAGTTGCTAACTGCAAGAGTGGATGTGTGAATACCGCTAATGGGGGACACGTAACCATCGGAATCCCCAAGAGCAAGTTAATTTTTACAACCACGTATCTAGTTTCCATATAGGAAAAGTGAATTTTAGTCAATTATTTTAATTAAAGCAGCAAAACAAATAATTAGATTTTTTGATGGAAAAGGTAGCAAAGATGTTGAGATAATATAAGATGGTTCTGAAAGAATTTAGTTTTAAATTGCTGAGGAGAAATATTTAAAAATAAATACCTATGAGAAAATAGGCAGATACAGGGATTGGTAAGGTCAAGGTTTTGATTTGTTTTATATCCCAGAATCTGTAAAATCCCACAACTTGCCACTAAATAAAAGTTTTGTTTTATAAAGAGATGAAATTCCTATGTACGCTGGAAAATAACTCTCACCAAACAGCCAAACTTCGCAATTTGGTTTCTTTGGACATTCTGATATGTCCTGTGAGTTCCAGTTTATTTATTTTTTATTTTAGATGAATACAATGTCTTTTATGTTAATAATTTATTTTGTGTTATGAGGATTGAACACAGTGCCTCACATGTGCTAGGCAAGCGCTCTACTACTGAGCTATAACCATAGCCCAAGTTCCATAGTTCTTAAAATAATACATTCCCTATGGTTTGTTCTAGGGTTTTCTCCTGCCTGTTTTTTCTTTTTGGTACCAGGGATTGAACTCAGGGGGACTCAACCACTGGGCCACATCCCAGCACTGTTTTGCATTTTGTTTAGAAATGCAACTCATTGAGTTGCTTAGCACTTCCAAGTTTCTGAGGCTGGCTTTGAACTCTCGATCCTCCTGTCTCAGCCTCCTGAGCCAGTGGTATTACAGGCATGCGTCACCGCACCTAGCTTTCCTGCTTTTAGCTTGGAAAACGTGATTTGAAAATAGACCTGGCTTCTCCGCCTGAAGCTTTCTTCCCAGAGCAAACAGCACCATGGCCCCAAGCCTGGGACCACATCTTCATTCTGAGCTTTGACAAGGAAAGTGTCCCGGGAATATCCTGGAGCCTCCTGCTACCTGGTGCCCTTTCCCCCTCCTACTAACAACTCGCCCTTAGCACAAATCCATCTCTCCACCCTGCTTCCTCAAGTGTGAACCCTCTCCACAGAGTACCCCAAAAACTGTGCTTCGGGTAGTGCCACATGAGTGACCCGCATGGTAAGTTCTGCTCTCTGCAACTGGGATAGTCATGTAATTTATTATCAAAACAGGACACTTTATAGGTGAAGGAGACACTGGCAAACTCCAGAATTCAGAGTCACCAAGTCTATGACCAGATTGCAGGTGTTCCCAGGTTAGGACTCTGCACATGGGCCGGTCACATAAGCACCCTCCCGCGATGTTGGCCTGGAGTAAATGCTTAACGTTCCTTCCTCTGCTTGATGCCCTGCCATGGTGCAGAAGCGTCCTGCTCAACGGGCTGCGAACAAGCAGTGTTTGCAAGGACTGGTTAGAACCCAGGTTCAAGGGGATCCTACAAATTTAATTCTTCCTTGATTCCAGGGTAATTTTTCCCTCTGTGACAGAAGGTGTGGAAGAAAAACCTCTCCCTCAACAGTTCATGCTCCTCTTGTCTTAGTATTGATATCAATGCCAACAAAATTAGTAATTTGACAATTAGTTCCCCACTTACCTGAGAAGACATGAAAGGGAGAAAGAAAGTATTTTAAGCAGATTATAATGCGGCTGTGACAAGCCAGGATCCTGTCATGTTATAGCCTTCCAACTTTAACATTTTCATGTCTGCTTGGCAGGTTATTAAAATAAATGAGGGTGAGTGGGCTGCGGCTCTGCTCTTCTCTCTAATGGGAGCCGAGGAATTTGCAAGCCACCAATGTAAATTGACCGATCTCAGAGACTGAAAGGATTTAGCTAAAGTGGACAATTAGGATCATTTCTGCACAGCTGAGTGAAATATTCCTTGTTATTTTAATAATTCAGGCCCAGGGTAATTTTCGGAGGCTGAGTTTGTCAAGATAATGTGCCTTGTGCTTGTCTGCTTGTCATTTTTAACTCAATCTCACATGTTACAGGTGCAGTCTAGCTTACAAAACAGGAAAATCATTCACTGGAGAATTTGCATATGGAATACAGATGCATTGCACCGAGGGAAAGCCGAGCAGGAGATTGACAGGAGCCGTGCGAGAATGCCTCATGATGGCGAAAGCTGATGGCTCCGGCCGGCTTTGTTGATGCCATCATGAGCGAGGCTGGGCCGTGTGCATCTGCAAGCGTGGACCTGGCCGGCAGTTCTCCTGCAGCTCGCACTGCTCCCGCGAGAAGCGGGCCAAGGTGAGCCATTCCCCCGCGGAATATGCCAACGCTGTCTTTCAGCTGGTTTTTATCACACAGACTGATGAAATAATCTCTTTAACTTTTGGTAGCAAGACACGTTTAGCGAATTATACATGAGTTTAATATCAAGAAAGTCTGAAACTGAAGAGTTCAACAGTGCACTGCTCTAAGTAGAAGCTTGTTTGCCAGATTTTGTGGTCTCAACAGATTAAAACATCACTCCTGATTACGGTGATTGGTGCAAACCCTGAAGTGACCCATCCTGTCCACAGGGCCGGCAGGAGATGGAAACATCACATCAAATTGAAGTCAGGAAGTTACTAAAACCAAACCCTCCCTGAAGGTGGGACTCTGCCAGCTCCATCCCTGGGCCCTCTGCTCGGGGTCCCTCTGAACTACTCCCTGACCACGCACAGCCACAGGCAGGAGTGTGCAGCCCACCATCTTCCCAGGACCCAGAGGGTATGGATGGAACATTCCAGCAGCCACCTTGTAAGTTTCGCTTTCCTGAACTTCCTCTTACCCACACCCACCCCATCAGTGACCCACCCCATGGCACCATAACCCTAAGCCAATCCCACGCTATTCCCACCTGCCGAGCTCTGATGCAAGCACCCCCAGCCTGTCCCACAGCACCACATCTCCCACCCCAAGCCCCTACCCCACAAAAGCTGAGTCCCGGACATCTCGGGGCCTCTCTAGAGAGATGGCCTTTATTTGTCAGCTGTGATAAATAAGCCTCTGTGTGGACCTCTGCCTGGTCTCTGTCCTTCATTCCTCCCTCGTCCCTCTCTTGCTTTCTTACTTTCCTTTTGCCCCCATACAGGTTCTCTGGAACAGGTCTCCCTCTACCTGGTTTATTTTAACCCTTTCTTGCAATGATTTCTTTAAAGGTAGGATTTATGTTGAAAACAGTATCAACAACAAAAAATAGTGAAAACATTGCTTCAGGAAACATTGAGAGTTCATAATCATGTATGTTAACATAAGAAGGAAAAACACAGCCATCATCAGCTAAAGATTCTTTATAAGTATTATTTCATTCCAGTAACACAACTGTGCATCAACAAAAGGAGGCTGATTCCTCACACTGCAAGGTATGCAGAAATACAACCCAACACCATGTCATGAGGGGCACAGGTCTAAATCATGTGGGTCATGGAAAAGACGTCTCCCACTTAAAGTCCAAAACTCTCATCTGTTTCATAGTCATTACAAGAGCCGTCCTTGAACCCTGGGGGAAGAAGTTCTTATGAGGTACACAGTCCACAAGTTACTTTTCCCCAGAATAGAGTCTGCCTTCAGCCTTGCCAAGCTGATGGCTGTGGCCCGAGGTCAAGCCCAGCTGTGGATCCACCATGCACCCAGCATGAGAGCTTGTTTGTCAGATTTGGGAGCCACTGGTCTCAGGGGACAGATCAGCTTCTCTATGGGGCTCACTAGTGACCACCGGTCAGCTGAGAAGCACAGGTAGGAAGCGAACCTTGGATCGTGACTGTGGCTTTTATAACAGAGAGAAGGACAGGAGGTTCTCTTTTTTGAAATCCTGGGCCAAAGAGGATTAATTACACAACTGAACCTTTGACAAAGAGATAAACAAGGTGGTGCAGCGGACCCCAACCAACATGGCTGGCTCTCAGCATTTTACTGGCAGACGTGTCCTGTCTGTGCCAGGCTGATGGCAATAACTCAGCACACCGGATTAAGGAAGTCAAGATTGCTGTCCCACAGAGCCTGGGCAGGTGGAGCAGACGCCCTGGCCTCTGTCAGTCTGGAGCACTGGCTCAGCAATCGTGATCCCTTCTCTGGGTGTGTCGCTAATCTCAGATTGTCTCTTCCGGCCTATGAACAGGTGAGAGGGAGAGAACTAAGCTTCCCAGACCAGACACTACTAGGAGACAGCCCTAAAAGTGGACAAACCACCTCCATCCAACTGCCATTGCGGGAAGCATCTCCTGGCCAGCCCCACTGACGGGGAGTCGGGGAAATAGAGCAGCCACGTGGCCTGGAAGTCAGTGAACTTCTGGCTGGCCATTGTCAGGCGGACCAAGAAGCTGCAGAACAATGAGGTCTGTGTACAGAAGGTGTGAGGTGTGGAGCAGAGCAGCACAGGGTCTCCAGGAAGACACAGGATGCCCAGAGGAGAAGCACACATGCTCCTGCAGCCTCCACCCACGCAGGTCATCAGCAGAGGGTCCACACGTGAGCACCACTATGCCTGATTTGGTCATGGTATCATTTTTAAAATAGCATATTTAAGAAATAACTGGAATTTTAAGAGTTGTCTCTGAAGTACTTTTCAGGTTTTTTTTTTTTTTTGGTGTTGTTGTTGTTAATTGTTGTTTTGCGTTTGTCACTAGCCAGATCACTACACCTTTCTTCTTGCAGAGGTTTGTTTGCATATTCTCCACTTAATTGTTCTCTAGTGGCAGGGAGTCCTCATGTCAGCTGCCTCTTTTACATCATGCCATTGGGTCTCCTGTGGCTCCCAGCACTGGAGTGAGACTTTTAGTTCAATAAGTACTTAATATAAAGTGTAGTAGGTTATGCACTAGACTTTACTGAATGATCAATAAATGACTAATACTCAATCACTATTAATCACAAAGAATTTCACATCAATGCCCCCGTAGGCTACAGAATGAACACTGAGACTCAAATCTGAACTTAGCCAATTATTCCCCAGACGGTGGGTCTGTGGAACTAGTGTCTTCTGATGTCCCAGGAACAGGTGAGGTGGCTGCATGTCCAGTGCCCCAGACACATGGTGCACTCCTCAGTGAATGCGTCATGGGCATCCTCTCCTCCTCCCCATTTGATTCGAAAAGCAAAATATTACTTCTTATTTGAAATTCTATAAGAAATTGGAGACATCCGCTGTCAATTCCAGGAGACACAGAAGCTGGTCTGACTTTTTCAGGAAAATGATGGAAATCAAAGGCCATGCCGGGATCACGCCTCACTTAGAGCAGGCGGAATCCTCTCAGGGCTGTGCTGTTTGCTTCTGATGGTCCATCGTGTAGTCTGGCTCCTTGGACGTGCAGATGTAACCTGGCAAAGAGGCACTCCTTGCCTTCCCTTGGGTCCACCTGATTTCAAAGTTCCTCCTCAAAGCCTACACCACTGAGCACACGAGATATGACATCATGAAGATGCATTTCCTTATGTCACCACAGATTGATAAAATGTGTTGGAAAACAGAAGGCTTGGACCCTTACAGAAACTGCAAAACTAGCTCTTCAACATGTTCTCAGTCGTCTCCAATTAGGACCTGCACTAGCCTGGAACAGGCCTTCTGCATGATTTACAGTACCCACTCCCTGATGGTTTTGCAAGCTGAACGTGACTTTTGAGAATATACGTATCCAGGATGCAGGATTTCCGTCTAAACTACACCTACGGAAATGTACAAGACATGCCAGCTACAGGGTGGGTCAGAGACGGTCCAGCTCGCCGGCGTCCTCCCCTGGTTAGGGGGTGTGCTCTCCTCTGAAGGGGGGAGCTTGGTTCTCAAGGCAAATGCTCATCAGGATGCAATCAATCGGGAGAGTTTCCCACTACCTGCTCAGGAGATTTGTCTAAGTCACTGCTCAAGCTCAAACACAGGTGGCTCCTTTGTCATCTTTACTAACATGATTACTAACTCAATGCTGGCATTTTAATCTACAACTTGAATAAACTGCCATCCGAGGTTTCTGCTGTGCACCTTGAGTCTCCTGTGCTACATGTCTTATTTAAAACTTAGCCCTTAGGGTTGAAAGTACTTCTCATCCCTCTGGCTGTCCCAGGAGTCCTCCAGCAGCCAGCAGCCTGTTAGCCACTGTCCCTGTGGGGGCCACTCAGAGGCACTCACTGGACACGCTCCAGGCCACAGTCACCCTCTGCAGTCACAACAGAGATGTGCAAAGGTAATGATGGCCTCTGACTCTCTGGTAGGTTAGGTGAGATCTGTGAGCAGCACAGCTGTTCCACACACTATTCAGACGGCGTTCTCTCTTAACTCTTAAGAACACCAATAGCTCTCATTGGTTTTCCTTCTGCAAAATACCATATGATGAGACCCACAGCACAAAGACATCAAATAGATCATGTTTATGCTCCGGCTGTTTATATGCACATGGGTACAACTCATCCAAGGAAAGGGTTCCTGCTCTCAGATGACAATGCAGGTGTTTTGCAAAGAAGGTGGTGTTTACCTGGGCTTGCAGAGTGTGCAGAAGTTAGGAAGGGGTACAGTAGAGAGGAAATGAGAAGCTGCCACCCGCAAGTGGGGACACGGGCCTGATATGACTTGGCCTGGTGGCATTTAGGGGAACGTAGGTGGAGAGATAAGCACAGAGGGCCTTGGTGCCCAGGGTCAGGGTTGAGAACTATCTAGCAGACAGTAAGAGACCATGGCATGTTTGTGAACAAGAAAAATATAAAAATGGGCAAGTTTTAAAAATTGATTGCTCAAAACTTGCCTGGGTTATATGAGAAAGGGAAGGAGTTTGAGTTACTTGGAAAATAACTGTTTTATCAATATCATTACTGGTGCTCACATTAACAAAGTCAGAGTTTCCATCAGCTTGGGGAAGGATGACAACAGGTGACAGTGGATCCACCAGGGACAAGAATCCAGCTGGTGTCTGAAGTAAAGAGCTGGAATGCAGAGGGGCAGCACACCCAGGGATGGGCCACTGGAGTTGGTGGCTGCCTCACACCCGAGCTCCCCGTATTCTCCCCAGCACAAAGCTCCGTTGCATTATTTCATCCACAACCAAATATTTTATACCTCAGATACAGGGTAGAGAGAAGAACAAAAAGAAGATACAGAGAATTAGCAGGGATGGATTGGTTCTGTGGCCAAATGAGAGAAAGGACAGTCTTGGCGTGAGAAGCCTGGGATAGGTTTCTTCCAAGCACAGGTGGTTGCTTTGCTCTGTGTACATCTGTGTTATTCAGAGGAAGGAGGAAGCCTGTCTCTTGCTTTTCCATAGAGGAAGCAATCCTGATCCCAAGGCCTTTCTAAAAGCACAGGGATGAACTCTTTTTTTTTTTTTTTAAAGATTAGTGGTGATCAGAGTTTTTTGTTTTTGTTTTTTTTAAAGAGAGAGTGAGAGAGGAGAGAGAGAGAGAGAATTTTTAATATTTATTTTTTAGTTCTCGGCGGACACAACATCTTTGTTGGTATGTGGTGCTGAGGATCGAACCCGGGCCGCACGCATGCCAGGTGAGCGGGCTACCGCTTGAGCCACATCCCCAGCCCCAGGGATGAACTCTGACATAACCACAGCTGCTCTTCCAAGAGCCACCGTTCACAGCTGAAGAATGAAATCCAAAGCTACGTGCACCCTGGCTCTCCCTTCCCCACATGTGGGTGGTGCCAGCCCACACTCTCCCTGCACCGCTGAGGACAGCCCAGGTCCCGCTGCATCACACAGACATGGCTCCCACATCCGTCAGCCCAACTCCTGAGTCCCAATACTGGAGCAGGTAGTGGAAAAGGGAGACAGAGCAAGAAAGAAAGACACCATTTATTATTTTTAAAACACTGACAACAGTATCTTTATCTCCTGCTATCAGAGGAAAGATCAACCAATACATCACAACCTCAGAGCTCAGAGATATGCATGCTTTGGAAATGTCGCCTTCTTCCTGGCAATCCTGACATGTCAGCTGGTCAGAGGGTCTCCATGTTTAAACAGCCTCCACGCTAATCTGACATTGATATAAAACTTGCCATTTACATGAAAATGCCAGTCCTCACCCAGGACCCAGAGGGCTTTGCTGTGCACATCCTGTAGAAATGGAGGAGGAGCCTGACCTCTTCACATCCTGTAGAGAAGGAAGGAAGGGCCTGACCTGTGCATGTTCTGCAGAGAGGGAGGAGGAGCCGAGAGGGAGGAGGAGCCTGACCTGCACATATCCTGTAGAGAAGGAAGGAAGAGCCTGACCTGTGCATGTTCTGCAGAGAGGGAGGAAGAGCCTAACCTGTGCAAATCCTGTATAGAGGGAGGAGGAGCCTGACCTGTGTGCATCCTGTAGAGAGGGAGGAGGAGCCTGACCTGTGTGCATCCTGTAGAGAAGGAAGGAGGAGCCTGACCTGTGAACTTCCTGTAGAGAAGGAAGGAGGAGCCTGACCTGTGAACTTCCTGTAGAGAGGAAGAAGGAGCCTGACCTATGCACATCCTGTAGAGAAGGAAGGAAGGGCCTGACCTGTGCATGTTCTGCAGAGAGGGAGGAGGAGCCGAGAGGGAGGAGGAGCCTGACCTGCACATATCCTGTAGAGAAGGAAGGAAGAGCCTGACCTGTGCATGTTCTGCAGAGAGGGAGGAAGAGCCTAACCTGTGCAAATCCTGTATAGAGGGAGGAGGAGCCTGACCTGTGTGCATCCTGTAGAGAGGGAGGAGGAGCCTGACCTGTGTGCATCCTGTAGAGAAGGAAGGAGGAGCCTGACCTGTGAACTTCCTGTAGAGAAGGAAGGAGGAGCCTGACCTGTGAACTTCCTGTAGAGAAGGAAGGAGGAGCCTGACCTGTGAACTTCCTGTAGAGAAGGAAGGAGGAGCCTGACCTGTGAACTTCCTGTAGAGAAGGAAGGAGGAGCCTGACCTGTGAACTTCCTGTAGAGAAGGAAGGAAGAGCCTGACCTGTGCACATCCTGTAGAGAAGGAAGGAAGAGCCTGACCTGTGAACTTCCTGTAGAGAAGGAAGGAGGAGCCTGACCTGTGCACATCCTGTAGAGAAGGAAGGAAGAGCCTGAACTGTGAACTTCCTGTAGAGAAGGAAGGAGGAGCCTGACCTGTGCACATCCTGTAAAGAAGTAAGGAGGAGCCTGACCTGTGCACATCCTGTAGAGAAGGAAGGAAGAGCCTGACCTGTGAACTTCCTGTAGAGAAGGAAGGAGGAGCCTGACCTGTGAACTTCCTGTAGAGAAGGAAGGAGGAGCCTGACCTGTGAACTTCCTGTAGAGAAGGAAGGAGGAGCCTGACCTGTGAACTTCCTGTAGAGAAGGAAGGAGGAGCCTGACCTGTGAACTTCCTGTAGAGAAGGAAGGAGGAGCCTGACCTGTGAACTTCCTGTAGAGAAGGAAGGAGGAGCCTGACCTGTGCACATCCTGTAGAGAAGGAAGGAGGAGCCTGAACTGTGAACTTCCTGTAGAGAAGGAAGGAGGAGCCTGACCTGTGCACATCCTGTAGAGAAGGAAGGAAGAGCCTGACCTGTGAACTTTCTGTAGAGAAAGAAGGAAGAGCCTGACCTGTGAACTTCCTGTAAAGGGGAGGAAGAGCCTGATCTGGACACATCCTGTAGAGAAGAAGGAGGAGCCTGACCTGTGAACTTCCTGTAGAGAAGGAAGTAAGAGCCTGACCTGTGCACATCCTGTAGAGAAGGAAGGAAGAGCCTGACCTGTGAACTTCCTGTAGAGAAGGAAGGAAGAGCCTGACCTGTGCACATCCTGTAGAGAAGGAAGGAAGAGCCTGACCTGTGAACTTTCTGTAGAGAAAGAAGGAAGAGCCTGACCTGTGAACTTCCTGTAAAGAAGTAAGGAGGAGCCTGACCTGTGCACATCCTGTAGAGAAGGAAGGAAGAGCTGACCTGTGAACTTTCTGTAGAGAAAGAAGGAAGAGCCTGACCTGTGAACTTCCTGTAAAGGGGAGGAAGAGCCTGATCTGGACACATCCTGTAGAGAAGAAGGAGGAGCCTGACCTGTGAACTTCCTGTAGAGGGGAGGAAGAGCCTGACCTGTGCACATCCTGTAGAGAAGGAAGGAAGAGCCTGACTTGTGCACATCCTGTAGAGAGGGAGGAATAGTCTGACCTGTGCATATCCTGTAGAGATGGAAGGAAGAGTCTGACCTGTGCACATCCTGTAGAGAAGGAGGAAGAGCCTGACCTGTGAACTTCCTGTAAAGGGGAGGAAGAGCCTGACCTGTGCACATCCTGTAGAGAAGGAAGGAAGAGCCTGACCTGTGAACTTCCTGTAGAGGGGAGGAAGAGCCTGACCTGTGCACATCCTGTAGAGAAGGAAGGAAGAGCCTGACTTGTGCACATCCTGTAGAGAGGGAAGGAAGAGCCTGACTTGTGCACATCCTGTAGAGAAGGAAGGAAGAGTCTGACCTGTGCACATCCTGTAGAGAAGGAGGAGGAGCCTGACCAGTGAACTTCCTGTAGAGAAGGAGGAGGAGCCTGACCTGTAAACTTCCTGTAGAGGGGAGGAAGAGCCTGACCTGTACACATCCTGTAGAGAAGGAAGGAAGAGCCTGACTTGTGCACATCCTGTAGAGAGGGAGGAAGAGTTTGACCTGTGCACATTCTGTAGAGAAGGAGGAGGAGCCTGATCTGTGAACTTCCTGTAGAGACGGAGGAGGAGCCTGACCTGTGCGTGTCCTATAGAGAAGGAAGAGCCTGACCTGTGCATGTCCTGCATAGAAGGAGGAGGAGTTTGACCCCTGCTCTGTACAAATGAACTATAAGGCAGAGAGGAAGCTGCAGGAGGAGGTTGTGATTGAGACACTTTGGGACCCGATGACCAAAGTTGCATTAACAAAGCCCATCATCATGTACCAAGTTGGGGACTTGGAGCAAAGAAAAGGTAGCTCTTCAGTGGCCACCAGGAAATATAAGCTCTGCCTCTCCTTGGTTTCTTTAAGTATACAGAAGAGTAAATGGAAGGATGCTTTAGTAAGTGGCAAAGCTGTAAAAGTTCAACTTGAAGAGGAGAGACCACCCTCAGTCTTCACTCTGCTCCATATCAACTCATTCTTACAGCACTTCCTGCAGAGAAGGAAGGAGGAACCTGACCTCTGTTTTAATAAAGACACCCTCAATCTTAATAAAGACTGGTTGCAGTCTTTATTAAGAGGGAGAAAAAGAAAATGGAAGGTCACCAAGAAATATCAGGGAAAACAGGAACTTGCCAGAATGGTCTATTTGGGATCATGACACATCTGCTGGACACAGCACTGATGCAGAACTCTGGCTCTGAAAACATGTTTTCATGAAAAATCACTCAGGCCTAAACTACCCAGGGGAAACCTGCACTTGTGAGCATATCACCAGTGTTTTGGGATACCTCAAACTTTTATGATATTAATCTTGCAGCCTTATTATGCATCATTCTTTTCATAATTCATTCAGAAGGATTATGATAGCTTCCACAAGAACCAAATGGTTAGGGCAGAAATGCAGAGGTCAACAATTAATAATATTGCATGTGGCCCCATGGCAATCCATAGTAGATGGAATGGAACAGCCAGGGTCAAGCCTGGCCAGACCAGATTCAAGAGCATGTGGCAAGAACAACTACTACCTGCTGTGGTCACAGAAGTACCCTCTCCCAGTTCTTACCTATCACTCTGTAGAGGGTCCCAGGTGAACAGCCAATGGGTAGGTTAAGTTTACCCAAGTTGGGAGTTAGTAGCTTTCACAACACACAACATTTTTGGCAGATGTTCATAAAAGACAAAAGAGAAAGAAAGGCTTCTCAATGGACAGACCCAGGGACGGGACGATGAATCACTTTGGAAGAACTGCACCAATGTGAGAATATACTCAGATTTCTGGACAGTGGCCAACAATGCAGAGAGCTGGAATGGGACTGGACAAAATTGGGAAGAAAATAGACTGGAATCTTGCAAACAAAGAGTTTGATTAAAGAAATGCAAATACCTGTGTTTGCATAGGAGCAGAGATGCACATGACAACATTAGCATTGTAAACTAAAGCCCACCAAAAGGCTCCCACCACGAGAAGCTCTCACCACCAGAGAGAAGGACGGAGCTGGTGGGCATCCCCTGCCATTCTCTCTGGCCATGATGCACACATGAGCAGGCTGCCTTGGTAAAGAGATGCAGACCACTCGAGCACCCAGAGGGCTTCAGCACCTCCCAGGCTAACCTGGCTGTGAAATAGCAAGGCACACAGGTGACTCTGGGTCCCCACCACAGAGTTTTGGGGGTCAACCAGCCACTCTGTGTTTGGCAAATGGGCCTCAGGGCACCTTTCCATTCTGCAATGGACGGAGGTGTGTCCATGCAGAGGTTGTACATTATGGGAGTGAATGTGCCTCTGCTCTCAGTGGAGCCTCATCTGGCATACCACCCGGGGGCTATCACCTGTCTCATCTGCAGACATGGAGTCCCACACAGCACAGATCTCCAGGTCCCACAAGCCAGGAGGGAGGTTGTAAAGAGAAGCCTGACCAGAGACTACAGGAACTTCACACACAGCACCATCCAGATCCAAATTTCCAGATCACTTGTCCTCAGATTTAACTACGCAAGATCACCAGGAGGCATGCTGTGTGCCCAACTCTGTTTCTGATTTATGATCTGAAGTATGTCTCAATGATTCGCATTTGTATTACTTTCCCAGGTGCTGCTGGTGCTATTGTGGTCTGGGGACCACTACTTTGAGAGCCACTGATCTAGAAGATGAAGGGATAGTTGCTTGACTCCCAGGCACCTCATGCACTTGCACTGGCCCTAATGGTTTAGTTTGGCCCCCAGTGTCCACTCACGCCCAGCCATACAATTCCACCCCCCTTCTCAGGGTGGGTCTGTCTGGCATAGACAGCCAATGTGCTAGTGCATTAGCTAATCCCTCCCAGCAATGTGAACTTTAAAAGACAGAGACGAGACCAGAAATAGTCTGAAACAGAGCCATAGTGATGTCAGGTGCTCTAATGAAAGACCAACCTTTAGCAGCAGAGACGCCCAGAATGCCTGGTCCCTGTCTGAGACCGGATGGTTTTGTTGAATAGAATGAGTTAGAAATGAAATGTATTTTATTGTTGGAGAGAAGTACTTCAAGTTTCATTTGTAGGAACAGAATTGAGATGATTTAATACAGACACCAGAAGAAGCAGCAAGACAAAGAGACAGTGACCCATTGCTGCCAACAGTGGAGCAAGATGAGTGGAACCACAGTGAATCCACAGCAGGCGAAGCGGCATAGACTACATGGTGTGGGCTGCTCCCAGCGCCAGCCCGAGGAAGATTCCCTCCAGCTGGGACTACCAGGTGCCCCTACTTGTCCTGAACTAGGACAGACTTGGGGCACAGGACGTCCATTGCTCAAACCTGTATGGAAAAGACAGTAAACCGGGAGAACCGCTCTCTCTTTTCTTGGCAATGGTGTCAATATGACATGGGGCTGAGAAAAGCTGCCTGCAGACTTCTACTTTGGTAACAGTGGCCTGGCTCCATCTTCCTGCTGAGGACATAAAACAGATGACATAATAAGCAAGTACACTTCTCTGGATCAGGCATTTAATAAAATAGTAATATTATACTAGCCCCATCTCTTCAATTGGGTTTCCCCAGAATCAGTCTCTGAAACAAGAATCCACACACCAGTGGCTGACTGAGGAATTGTTCCAGAACGTACTCTGCAGGGTAGGTGGTCAAGGATGTAAAGGGAAAAAAGTCAAGCTCCTCCAGGCCTCACGTCACCCATCCTGGAGTCCCACCAGGTCATGCCTGCCCCTGTGTACATCTGTTCTGGGCCAGGGCACCACTTCATTCTTCTGTGAAAGGTGAGTTCTCCCAAGCCGAGATCTTCTGCTGTGTGTGCAAACTTCTAGCTGGGTAACTTCTGCTTTGTGCTCAGCATCCACTGATCCCCCAAACAAATGTCCTGGCACGGGCTGTTGCTGACATCTTTCCCTGTGAACTGTTTCCTCTTTCCATCTGCACAGTGAGTGCAATCTTTTTCTTCAGGAACAAACTTTCTGTGTAATTGCATCTTTTCTTGAAGTGGTTCTATTGCATGTCTGTCCTCTTCCCCGGCATCACCAGCTCTCTTCCATGTCTGCCACCTTCTCCATGAGCATTTCTGTATCTCTATACGCTGAGGCATGATTGGATTTCCTGGGAGCCATCCATGTCTGAGGGCATTTCAGTCCCAAATGTCCTAATTTGCTTTAACCCCATCACACCGTGATGATGCTTTCTGCTGTTCTCCTCCAAGTTCAGGACACACAGGAAATGCATTATTTTACGAACCCAAAGAAACATTTCCTGTAAGTTTCGATGATCAGTATGATCCACAGAGACTTTAAAATAAAGGCTCCTATGTGTGATGAGATCATGTTTGCCTTCGGAATTCCCCTCCCACCTGTGGCCCGGCGGTCTCTCCTCTGCAGACCCCTGGCAGTGGCACTGGACAGTGGAGTCCCACAGGAAGCTGTCTGGTTTCCACCTCCACCCACCCCAGCAGGCTTTATCACAATTGGTATCTGTAGGAACTTCTCCAGCTGCCTCTCTGAAGAGGGGTTGCGGGCACTGTCTCTGACGGGTGGAGAATTTGCTGTTAGGGAGACGGCGACATTCTGGAAGTGTGAGGAGCAGCTTCAGCGTCTTGCTCTCCCTGCTCCCTGCTCCCCTCTCAGCCCCCAGGACATGTGGGCACTAGTGAGATTGTGTTTTCACTGGACGTAGAAGATTGCTTTGACTCCTTGCCTTTTTCATGTACAATTCTGACACGTTTGGATGGAGGGAAGCCGAGTCATGTTGTCCTACACCTCGTGGGTATTCATTGCAATATGGAAATCAATTGCATGAAGCACATTAATTCAACCTTTTCCTTTTTCCATGCAATTGGACCTATATTAATTTTAACTTGGGACAGTTTGCTGATTCCTTGCCTGATTATCAAATACCACATGTCCCTAATCAGCTGATTTTACCTTCCTAAGAGCTGCAGCCTATCAAGAAGGGCTTTAGAAGCTTCTGTGTCTCCATTATATGGAGAGTCATTTGAAGGTAGAGGCATTAGGGATACCCATGTTGACCTCTGTCCTAGTCACAGAGCATCGTGCAAGGCGGGGGGGGGGGGAGCACTGTTACGTGAGACCCTTGGACACCTTTGCGTTGCTGCCACATCCTCAGGCCCTTTCTGCTCCACAGCAGGCTGGCTGCATGATGTGGGACCTTCCGATTGGTTCATCCATGTCCCTGTTTACTGTTCGCGTTCATGTTGAGCCCTGCTGTGTTGTCAGGCAACAAACACATACACACTCTACCCTTACTTCAAATGGGATACAGATGTAATGGCACATGCTCATGTAGCCATCTTAGCATGTGAGATGGTGTGCTAACAGAAGAGGGAAGGCAGGAGCTTGGTCCTGATGCCATGTAGCTCTGAAATGGAGCTACCCTGGCACTCGCCTGTGGTCCTGGGAGTAGAGAGCCGTCAACCATATGATCACACAAATAAACTCACGCAGCCATTGAAATGAGCACTGCAATCCTTGATCACGTGGGCGGGGTTGTTACATCAGATCTGAAGGGTCAGAGTGGGGAACAAGGAGAAGGTGAAGAAGCCCCTCAGAGTCTCCAGTAAACTCTATGCAGATGCCAATGATGCTGGGAAATTTGGATTGCTCGAGATGCAGAAATGCGCCAGGTGCTGCTGAGCCACAGAGCCAAGCAAGACGGTCACCACCTCACCGCGTTGACCGTGCCTGGAGCTTCTGTCCACCTCCAGAGCAACGAGAAGCTCTCAAGGCCTGAGAGCTAAAGGAACGATCAAGGGACGTGGGTTTTTAGAAGATGCACAGATGCATCTGACCACTTTGGGGACTGCTTTTCTGTGAGGGGGTCAAAGTGGATTTGAGGGAACAAGCATTTGTCTCAAAGCATCTGGTGTCCACAGTGCAAGAAAGATGGGTTACTCCTGAAAGCCAGGAAGTGTGGTGGAGATAAAGGATGTGCAGGCAATCGGAAGTGCTCTGTGGGAAGCCCTGGAGCCCCTGCCCTGGACGCCAGGGGGACCCGGAGAGGTGCGGGTTCAAGAGCACTCCTCAGCTCCAGCTCCTGAGGGTCAGGGTTTACACTCACTGCCCATCACTGCAGGTGGGAGGCCAGAGGGCTGACCCAGGCATCTTGAGCCTGAGGCTGCCTCCTTTCTCTTCTCTCCCTCTGAAGGACCCTCACCTCTTTGTTGGATGGCGTCACTCTGCTTTCTCTGCCTTCAATCACAGTCGCTTCCTGGCTTCCTCCTCACGTTTATCTCTGCCCTGGTAGAAAATAAAATTGCATCTGAAGCTACACAAGAGCATCTTCTTTCTGGTTTTGAGCTCTCTGCACACTTGCTGAGCCCAAGATACTGGTGGCTTTCCCTGTCACCCAAAAGCAGAACTGCAGACCCATCTGAGCTTTTGGCCCACAGAACAAAGCCTCCTGCATGTGCATCTCAATCAAGGTGTCCAAGATCTCCACACCCACTTTTATTTATTTCCTCGTTTCACAATGCCTGTGTAGGTGGGGAGTGCCATAGGACCCATGCTGACCACTCAGGCACCACTTCCTGTTCTCTTTGCCTCCACCTCCTCCAGAGAGAACTTCACAATGTGGTAATAAACCCCCTAATTCCTTAAAGGCCTAATTCCTTGGCATTCAAGTAATCAGGGGGTTTATTACCACCCAGTGACAGCACTGGGCTGGAAAGATATGTTCTCTGAACTCTTGACATTCTCCAGGACTTTCCATTCTGTATCCCTGCACAATCTACCTCCATTTGTCTCTCTCCAAGGCTCAGGCCAGGCCAAAGCTTTCATCAGGGATCACACTAACCCTGCTGAAGCTCCAGGTCCTCTGCAGGGCAGCCAACCCCTCCCACCTTCTGAATGCCCCCCATGTGAGCATCCTCTCTCTCTCCAGGTGTCCATGTCTATGCAGAATGCTGTTGCTCTGTCACCATGAATGACAGCCACACCTGCAGCCTCCTCCCCCCAGCGTGCAGCAACTCTCCTGAGCACTGGAGTCTGCCCTCATCTGGGATGGCTGCAAGACAGGACTCCAGGGACATGAATCTCCGTCTCCCAAGCTGACTTCTTGTCCTGCTATGCGACCTCATTGGGTTGCCACATCTCCCACAGCACAGTGCTGCCAACAGTCACGTCTCTCTTGACTTCGTATTGGCAAGAATACTTTCTCCAAGAAGACTCTTTGATAAAGAAAACAGTTACATTGAACTTCGTGTCTCCATCTTACCACACACTGTGTCTTCCAGGTGAGTGACACTCCTGGGAGACTTGGGGTGTCTTCTGTATACCCCTGGTACACAGTGTAGGGGTTGCACAGAGTAGGGATGAACCAATGTCTAATGACTAAACACATATGTTGCTCGTTCTGAAAATGTATGGTGCATAATCCCTCTATGTAACTCCTATTTTCCTTATTCTTCCATAAATGTTTGGTGTATGTTGTTGACCCAATAGAATAAACACTTGTTTAAAATAGAAATCAAACCTTATAATTTTAATAGATCCCATGTGCAGAGCACATGGGTAGGTACATGGAGTAACCAATGGGTACTTTATTTTGTTTAAGCAGTAATTAGGAGTGTTATTATGTAATACAGTGTGTAGTCGTGTGAGCTAACCCAGGGTGACGGACTCTCAATGGAAACTAGAACCATTCTGCAATGAGAGCTACAGGAGGGAAAGAGAAATGGGGTGAGAGCTGAGGCACGAGAGGGGAGGAAGGAGCACTCCAGGAGGAAAAGGTCCTCTCCTCCGGCTCTCAGCCTGCGCTGGGCTCCTACCAGAAGCAATGCTGGACACCGGGGTGTTTCCCCAGGAGGACTGCTCCAGGGGACTGCCTGTCTTGGGCAGTAAAAGGCCACTTTCTAGACAGATAGGATAAATCCTCAAGTTGCTGGTTTAGCGCTCAGTCTTAAGTTTAGCCACAGGTGCTGAAGCATGGAAAGTCGAAATCGGTTTTCCTTTCCCCCGCCTTTGTTGAACGACAGCTTTTGAACCCTGACATGGCTACAGACAAGGGCTCAGCTCTGGTCGGGTGGTGGTCCTCTCAGGAAACAGCTTAGATGGCTTGGTGTGTCCTGTGAGGACGGCAGTGACAAAGGAGGCCCTGGGTGGAAGACGGGAGGACAAGAGGAAGAGCTTTCTCGGGGACAGAAAGATTGGGGTATTTGTTTTCTATTTCCCAGCCACTGTGTGCATGAAGGTTTGCCTGGGGGACCCTTAACCCACCAGGACGTGAATGCCCATTCCCTCTGCCTATTCAATACCCTGTGCTGATGGACTCCTGGGAATGTTGACAGGGAGGAGTCAGGGTGGGAACTCGAACCAGGGGACACCACCTGGGTCTCCACTAGTCCCGGGCCTCTCCCGCCTCCTCTGCTCTGAAGGTCAGCACACCCCTGGGAGGAGCCTGTCCATGAGGAGGACCTCAGGGCGGAGCTTCGGGTTGTGCCTAACACTTCTCCAACAGCTGGGGTCACGTGATGCACCTCAGCAGATTCACGGGGGCACAGGGACCCACTGTTGAAAGGCAGCAGTCTCCTCTTCCAGGGTCCTGGCTCAGGCTTGATAGTGGTGCTTACCAGCATCTGGCTCCCTTCTCTCCTCTGAGAATGCAGAATCTTTCTGTTCTGGCTGTGCCCTTCATAACGTTTTACCCCAGGGAAGATGCCGACAGCCCTGATGCCTTCCTGCATGTCTGTGTCTGGGTCATGTCTGCAGCCATGGCATCCACACAGGGGTTGCTCCTCCCTGCAGATACTCTGGAGATGTTATAATAACTTGAAAAGTGCCCACCAGAAATACTGAGAAAGGACGAAAAGAAACACACACACACACACACGCGCGCACACACACACACACGCACGCACACGCACACGCACATGCACACACATGCACGCACATGCACACGCACGCACACGCACACGCACACACACACGCACACGCACGCACACACACGCACACATGCACGCACACACACGCACACACGCACGCACACACGCACACACACGCGCACAGACACACACGCACACACGCACACACATGCACGCACATGCACACACACGCACACGCGCACACACACATGCACGCGCACGCACACACACGCACACACACACACACGCACACACACCCACGCACACACACACACACACACACACATATAAGATACTCAGTCACATTACCGGAAGCCTGAAATTTTGAAGAGTTAGGAAGTTTAATGCTCCAATTCTTTCAAAGAGAGGACGTTTCATCATCAGCTCTCTCCTCTCTCCACGTCCTTTCTCAGTCTCTGGATATTGCAGTTTTATCAGTTTGCTTAAACCCTGTGAGTGAGTCCATGTAGAGAGGGGGCCTTCCCAGTGTTTGCATTCTATGAAATTACAGCAGGTTGGAGCTAAACAATTAATACTTCTTTTTTCTCAGCGGTGGTACAAATAGTGCCAATTTAATGCTGTTTAAGCTTATTATCTAATGGCACGCGTGTGCTATAGCTTCAGAAACGGCTTGACACGAAGGCAGGCTTGTGCTGTGTTCATGCCGCAGTAGAATATTCAATTATTTGTTCCGACTCGTGTAATTCCCTGTATTCCAAGCTTGTTAATGTCATTACAGAGCTGAAATAAAGTGATTACTCTTAATGAGTATTTATCCAGGAGGTAATGCGAGTCCTGCGCCTCCAACTGACAGTGGGCGATCGTGGGCTTTAACCAGCGTCCTCTCCCCCCACCACCCAAAGGCGCCTCACCCACCCCTTGACTTTCCTGTCAGGGAGGCAACATGGCACTGCAGTGCTCTGTGAAATACTGTCAGATGATGGGAAAAAATAAAAAGTCTTTAAAAAGAAAGAGAGGAGGAATTGCAGCCTCCCCTGCAGAGCTCCAGCTAATGACCACTGCTTCCAGGGCTGGCAGTGAAGACAGCTTGCACTAAATGATAATGGCATGACTGCTGTGGAGTGTGCCCACTTATGTTATTTCTCTTGACATGGTTCTGGGGAAGGCCTAATTTTTTTGACATTTGACCATGCAAATTTGAGTCCTGATACATTATTCTGCATTTACATCCTCCCAGTGTTGCTGTTTAAAATGTGCTACAAGCTCCAGGAGCTTAGCTAATAAAGGCCACGGAATGAAAGGAAGTTAAATGTGAATGCAGGAGGAGCCCTAAGTGAAGGCCTGGCTTGTACAGCTCAGAGATGACCTTCTGGAGACGAGTGAGCGGGGAAAGTCCTCTTCAAGCAAACGCTAAAGAGCGTAACATCCGTTTTCTGGTAGAATATTTTTAAGATTTTCAGATAAATACCAAAGGCAGAGAGAAAAAGGATTCCATTATATTTTACATGGAAATTTTTCTACCCAGCTTATCAGCTGGTGTATTATTAATCAATTTCAAGCTGAATCTGGCTCCCAAACTCGGGACCAATGATTCTGCAGGGAGCACGCTTGTTTGCCAGACCAGGAGACAAAGTCAGCAAACTCAACACCTTCACCTGCTTCATGCATGCTTGTTGGTTCTGAGAAAACCCTTCCAAATGGCAGATTGTGTGAGTTGGGCATCATTATCAAACTTCATTCTATAGTGCCTTTGGCTCCAAATAAAAATTTTAATGTCATAATAGAAATGAGAAGAATTTTAAAATAATCAACATTAATAGTAACTATGCTGAATTGACTTTAAAGCCACTCAACATAGATACCTAACCCTAACACTTTTAAAAAAATGAATATTCACAGAGTTTGTTACAGATGTCAACATTAATATAGGCATTTCATAAACGTGTCCTTTAATTTTTACCAAGTTAGCATAAAGAAGAAAGGGGTTGCTTGCTATTTATACTCATTCAGCTCACTAAGTTGGTATTTCTTTAAACATTTGGAAATGCTTTATTGTATAAAGGCTGTATCTTGGCTAAATGCATTAAAGTTAACTATTTAATAAAGATGCATATTTGCACTTTAGTTTTGTATGTATTAGGAATATCACAGAAATCTCTTTGGAGTGACTGGCACACATTTTCCTTTGTCTCCTCCCTCCTCCTTGCCTTTGTCCCTCTGTGTGCTCTTTCCCTCCCGCCCGCCCTCCCTGTCTTCCTTTATTCCCTATTTCCTTCTTTTTCCTTCTTTTATTTTGCATTTTGCTCATTCATTCTGCCTGCCTGTCTGTGTGTCTGTCTTTACCTACCTGTCATCTGTCACATGTCTATCCATCATTTATCTATCTGTCCACAGTGCATTACCTCTGTCACAGGTTGGAACCTGAAGAGTTTACAGAAATAAACAAGACAGGGTGTCCAAAGAGAAGAATCTTGCGATCAGGAGGGATTAGGAGGATCCAGTAAGATACAAGGGATTGTTTGCTTTTAAAAACTCTTAATCCCAAGAGGTTAATTCACTCGCTAAAGTTTAAGGTCAGAAAACACAGCTGCTAATTTGCTTTTTATGAAGAGTCTTTTTTTTTTCCAGACATTTCGAAAACGTAGTGGTAGTCCATCTCACAGGGTGCTTAAGGCAGGTTTCTGATTGGACAATGGAGTCCCTCAGGTCCTTACTTCCCTCTGCTCCAGTTTTCCAGAAAGCACTGGAGACACCAGGCTTGAAACCACTACAGCAACTGTGCAGGCTGTGGATATGGAGGGCTCAGGGCACCACAGGGCTCAGAATCCCCACCGTTGCTGCCAAGGGCCATGGAAGCTGCAGAACACCAGGAGGTTCTGAGACAGGGCATTGAACACGTGCTGCGGGCAGAATCCTGACTCAGAGGTGAGCAGGGAAAGGCCCACTAGGAGCTTTGTAATTGGGGGATGCTGTCCATCTTGTTTCATTCACAAGAAAATTATGAGACGGGGTAGAAATAAGTTCTATGTAAGTACCGTGGCCCTTGTTTAGTGCTTTAAACACTGATAGTAACCAGATAAAGGACAGTTTAATTTGTATGAATGAATCAAAGGAAGAAAACATGATTTCCTTGGGTAAAGTACAGGGTCAGCCTTCCTCACACAGCAATTAGCACTGAGACCAGCTATGGAGACAGCTGTCAACCCCTCCTCTGCCCACCACCCTTATTCCCCAAAAAGCCAAATGGGCTAAGTTTGTGGCACACCAAACAAGCCTCTGCTGTAAGGAAGGTCCATACCAAGCAAGCCACTGCTGCAGGGAGGGTCCACACCAAGCAAGCCTCTGTTGCAAGGAGGGTCTAGAGGAGAGGCCACGCTGCCCCCATCGTGAGTGCTCAGGTTCTTCCACCAGATCAAAAGGTGCAGTTGTTTCTCTGTTTTCCTAGTTGTTCTTTCCACCTCTGTCTCCAGCTGGAACCCTCTGCATCCAGCCTGGAAAGATCCTCGAGTGTCCATCAGTGCAAGTTTGCTGCCAAGACATTTTCATTTCATCTTCACTTTTGAAGATTTGCTAGGTACACAAATACAGGTTGCTGGTTTCTGTTCTTTTATTTCACTATTTTAAACAACGTTGTTCAATTGTCTTCTGAATTTCATTGCTCCTCTGCAGAAGTCAGCCCTCCTTCCTATCAATGTTTTATGGAGAGACGTGCGCCACGTTTGTCAGGATTTTTCCTGCTGTCAAGGTCTCTTTTTCTATGATTTTTGCAGTAAGATTTCACACACATGGATGAATCTTACTATTAATTCAACTTGGGAAATGCTGAATCTGGAATTTCATGTCTTTCAAACACTGGATAGTTCCAGGAATTTTCATGTTCAGATACTGTGTTTCTAATATTCTCTCTTCTTTTGTTCTGGGAACCTGGCTGCACATTTGCTGGATTCTATTAAATTTTCACATTTTAATAAATTCATTACTTATGTTGATGTCTGTACTTCAGTTTGAATATTTTTCTTGAATTATCTTTACTAATCAACCTTTTGTTAAGTCTTGTATGATTTCCATCCATCAATAAATTTTTGACATTATTTACAAATGTTCACTAAGATGATGTTCCTTGCACTTTACTCATCTTAATTGTTGTTGGAACAAGCCATATTTGCTTCCTTATTGTTTTAAGCTTTCAGTCATATTCATCTGAAGCAACTCTTCATCTTTAAATTGGCTGGAACTTGTATCATGGTTCACTTTCCAGGATTTCAGTTACTTGTGGTCAACCATTGTCCAAAAATACTAAGTAGAAAACTGCAGAAACAAATAATTCAAAATTTTTAAATAACTTCTATAGCAACATATTATTATAAAATTATGTTTTAGCTTTTATTATTTTTGTTAATCTCTTACTGTTTCTAATTCGTTAATTTTATCATAGATATGTCTATATATAAAAAAATATGGCACACATAGAGATCACATGGTAGGCAAGCACTCTGCCAACTAAGCTATATCCCCAGCCCTTGATTAGTCACTTCTTAAAACTTTTTGAAAGTCTAGAAATTTCTTAATTGTGTGCTGGACATTGTAAGAATTACATTGTAGCATATGGGAATTATATTATTTTCTACTATAAAGTGGTTCTGAATTAAAGTAGAGTTAAACTGTCAATAAATCTAACACCTTGATGGTTCCAAGTCCTACTTTTATAATTTTGTAGGGCAGTTTTATTTTATTTTTGCTAATTCCCAGTCCATAACTTGCACTCTTAAAATATGGCCCTCCTGGTTTCTAAAGTGAATGTCCAGCATATTCAGCATGGCCACTCCACTGTACATGGCCTGTACATCTGCATTTCCCTCGCACCATAAATGCTCCAGAACATCTATTCTGTATCCCTAACGTCCCCTCAACCACAACTGGCCAAGAACCACTGTGGTGTTTCTAACACAGACTTTCAGAATCTCCTTTCTAGAGTGTGCCCATCTTCATTGTCTTTGGAGCCACTGAAAAACTCTCAACAATTTTCCCATTGTTTTTAGCCCCAAGGAAGTGCCACTCTTAGGTTTGACTAAAACTCTGACGATTGGCATGGAAAATGTCGCCAGAAAAGAAATCCAACAGGTATGTGGGACATACCTCATGGGCTTCCTCCCTCTGGAGGGAGCTGTGGCCCAGAGTTTATTGCTTTTCTAAATCTGTAATCGACTGGTATGTAGATTTTGCCTAGGCTACATAGCTGTTTATGAATTCATGATAAATATGATCCCAAAAATTCTATCATGCATGAGACCAGAAATCTTCCTAAAATTCATTTTTATGTTTAGACTTATCAGATTATTAGCAGAAAGTGAAGCCTATAAAATCTCTACAGTGGAATTTATTGTTTTTTTTGAAAACTAGTACATAAATTTGTATAAATGTATTTCTTCATAAAAATTGAAAGTCATCAGTTTTTGAAATATCAAATTATATGTATTTAAAGATTTTTAATTTTTATTTGATGAATGTACTTATTAAAATCTAACAATGTAATTTTTGTCTTAACTTATCTTTACATTTTATTTCAATTTTCTTATGTATTTGATAGGAATAGTACATAAAGTACTATTTATTTAATTTATTAACATATTTTTATAATTGTATAACTTTAATCCATTTCTCATTCAAAGATTTTCACCTTGAAATTTGATTCGATTGTCTTTAACACTGAAGGTATACTTTCTCCTGTTGAACATTTTCTTTGCTTACTTGTGCCAACTTCATTTATTTTTCTCTTTCCATCCTTTAGTTGGGTGAGGAGGTGAGAACTATGCTCATTTTTGCTAATGAAGTTGGATATTTTAACTCTAAAATAACATTTTTTATAATTTTTAAAGGAAATATAACAGTTGTATATTTACTATGCTTACTTCCCAACATCAATTTTATGTTTATTCTTCCTCACTTTTTGCATGTTTGCCTAGATATACATATATACACATATACATGATATATAAGATAAGTATGTATATATATGTGGATATCATATATATATTTAGGTTATCTACCATTTCCCTCTCCAATTCTCCATCCATCAATCAGGAAATTCAGATATATCTTACCTTGTGATAGTAAATACTCAAGTTGTCTAATAGTAGTCATTCTGCTTGTATTTCCATAGATAAAATAACAACCAGGCTCACATGCCGAACTTTCTCTTGTCACTTCTTCTCAGTAAAAGCTTTAGACCTTCTCCAGTGTCCCAGGTTTGCTACCTTTACTCTTCTGAGAATTTAGAACCTAGAGATCTGGAAATCCACCCTTTCATATAAGAACCATTGTTCTTCCCTCGATTAACACCCCCAGTTGTGCTATCATTAGCAATACAAGTTTTCTTTGACAAGAGCCAGTATTCTCTCCTCTCTGCGTCCTTTTCATCCTTTCTGGCTGTGCTTTATTTAGCTGTCTCTTGGTTTAATGGTGCAGGTTAGACTCCTTGCTGAAAGAATTTACCCAGAGAACATGCTTAGGGTACTCTGAATCCTTAAGTATCTTAAAATATATATTTTTATGATTCTCAATGGAGGATTCTCAAAGGTGTCACTTGCTGATAAACACTTTTTTTCTCATAAAAGCTGGCCATTATCAGCTTCCACTGCAGCCAGTAAAAAGTGTGTCAGTAATTTGCTTTGAAATTTTGCTTAGAAAATAAATTGTTAGTCTCGAAAAAGCTACAATCAAAACGTCTGAGGTGTATCTTTCCCACTGGCATGTACGAGTCTTTCTTGGACATGGGTATGTGCTTCATGTCCTCATCGATATTTCATTGCAGTTGAAAGAGCTTATTTAAAGGACACAGTTCCCCTCCTCCCCAGACATCTCAGGTGATGGTGACGGTGGTGGTGATGGTGGTGATGGTGGTGATGGTGAGATGGTGGTGGTGGTGGTGGTGGTGGTGGTGGTGATGGCGGTGATGGTGGTGATGGTGAGATGGTGGTGGTAATGGTGATGGTGACGGTGGTGGTGATGGTGGTGATGGTGGTGATGGTGGTGATGGTGGTGGTGATGGTGACGGTGGTGGTGATGGTGGTGATGGTGGTGATGGTGGTGATGGTGGTGGTGGTGGTGGTGGTGGTGGTGGTGATGGCGGTGATGGTGGTGATGGTGAGATGGTGGTGGTAATGGTGATGGTGATGGTGGTGGTGATGGTGGTGGTGGTGGTGGTGGTGATGGCGGTGATGGTGGTGATGATGATGATGATGTTTTCTTCATTTGTTATTTCCTTTTTCCTTTCTCTCTCTGGAAGTACAAGCAATTTTAAGTTGTTGCCACCTACCCTGAGCTGTTTCAACTTTATACTAAGGATTCTATTTTTGTTATTTTTTTCTTTGTTTTCCTAACATATTTTCTGTGCATTAATGAAAACTTAATTCATTTAATTTGAGAAGATGATTATTCCATTTTTTTCATCCACTACATATTTAAATGTTTTTTACTTGGCTATTTTTTTAAATGCAAACTCATTTTAGATGGCATCTAAATGCATATAAATTTCTTTATAGCATATTGACTACTTTGTAACTAAACTTTATATTTTATTTAGATTTTCTTGATTCTAAAAACAGTCTCAGATTTTCCTTATTTTTGTTACCTTGGTAGTTTTGAGGAATTCTGGGCAAGTATTTTATAGACTATCCCAGAGTTTGTATTTGTCTGATGTTTTCTCGTGATTTGACTGAAGCTGTATGTCCTCAGAAGACAGAGATTAACTGTCATTTTTAGGACATCACAGCAAGTTGCACCCCATTGTGCCATCAGTGATGGCAATCCTCATCACTTGGGTGATATGGAGTGCATGAAGCTTTTCCAATATGGATTGGCTTCTTTCCCCTTTATCTTGGTGGCCTGGGAAGAGAGTCACTATTGCAGCCCAAGTGCAGGGATCTGGAATTGATTCTTCATTTCCTTGCAGAGGGAACATCATTTGGAATTCATCTGCACAGGGATTTTATCCTTTCTCTCCAAATTATTTGCATATTCAATCGTTTATTTATGTCAGCATGGATTCATGTACATTGACTCTGTTCTCTGGATTGTAAGGCAACCTCCCTCCCTCTAATGTTCCCAGAATGACCACTAGAATCTCATTCAGCTGCATTTCTTATTCCCTCAACATATTGTGGGCTATTCTTTCTTTACCTTATTTTTAAAATTTTCTTACTTATTCTAGACTTACCTTGCATGTGTCCTACTCTGGTCTGCAATCATTCATTCCCCATGGAGACCTGCTCTGTTAGTGAAGAGACACCAGAATCCCAACACCATTGTTTCTTGGCCACTTAGATGACACAGGATTGAAATTAAATGTATTTGTGTACACAAATGCTTGTCTATAACAATCTGTACTTATGAAAAGATGTAAAAATATACCAGATACATCTCCAATCATTTGCCTTTAACCACAGAGAACATTCTAGTTTGGTCCCATTGGTTTCAATAACCTCCCACTCTAACAGTAAGGTGCCTGGTGTCAACATTCATCACTGACATACCTCATAATTTAGTTCCCATGTTGTGAGTTGACTGATATTTGTGTCAAAGTGACTGGATTAAGGGATCCTCAGATAGCTGGGGAAATATTTATCCCTGATGCTTCAGTAGGCACAGAGTTTATGCCTCTCTGTTGAAAGGAAAGCTCAGATGGTGTGCTTCTGATGAGACTGGGTGCCCCAAGATACCTGTGGGGTGCTTCCAGAGAAGACTGGCCTATGAGGAGGCAGGCTGGGCAGAAAGGTCACCAAAATGAGAGCAAGCCCATCCAGTTGGCTCCGGCCAACATGGAGCAAAAAGGGAACAAGGGAAAGTTCTGGGCCTTTATCCCAGAACCAGGACTGTCCGCTTCTCCTGACCTCAAACACCAGAACTCTGGGTCCTCTGGCCTTTGAATTATGGAACCCAATGAGTATCTCTCTTAACCTGGCTCCAGAGTGAAGCTCTGAACTGAGAATTGCACCCTTCAGTTTCTTAAGACATGGACAAAGTCATGATAGCTGGAGACGTTCTCCATTCTTCAGCTTACAGGTGGCCTCTCTTGGGATGATGCTGCGTCCAGTAGACTGTGAGCCAATTTCCATAATAACCTAGTGTTCTCTCTCTGGAGAGCCTTGACTAAAACGTGTGTGTGTGTGTGTGTGTGTGTGTGTGAGAGAGAGAGAGAGAGAGAGAGAGAGAGAGAGAGAGAGAGAGAGACAGCGCATAATTGTTGACCCCTGTCCCTTGGAAAAGTTCACTGACCACACCACATGGCAATATCCTCTGAATTTCTAGGTTTCTTTTGTCTGTAGCTCAGACTCTCTATTAATTTCTAAAATGAGGTAGGTTGGCTTCTTTTTGACCAGCCTTCCTCAGTGGGCTTGTTCTATATATTTGTAATCCATATAAATGATTTCTTCCACCATATTCTGCATTCTATCCTAGGATGCACTTATCTCACAAGAGAATTTTAAGACATTGGCATACACCACTGGCCAGTCCATGGGCAGTGAGCTCTCTGGGTTTCATCAAATGCAAGAGGTCATGTATTCATCAGTACAATGTCATTCATAAAAATTCCCCACACCCCTGCTTCACTTATCCAACCCTGTCCACTACCCCTGACCCCTTGCCAAACTTTGATCTGTTTTCATGTAGAGAATTTTCTCTTTTGCTGGAATATCATACAGTTAAAGTTGTACATTACAGAGCCTTTCAGCCTTTCATTTACTCAGCAATATGCATTTATAATTCTTCCACATCTTTTCTTGATAGTTTATCTATTTTATCACTCAATAATATCCCATTCTGTGGATGAGCTACAGGCTGATTAATTTTGTATCACAATATATGTTGGTTGCTTCTTTTAAGTAATAGGTAAAAATGCTTTAAATAGTTTCCTTCAGGTTTTATGTGTGTATATATATTCAAATCAGATTAATAATCACCCAAGAAAGTGATTATTAGAAATATGTTAAAATGATATTTAACTGTGTATGAACCTGATATAAATCTTCAAAAGTGGCTGCATCATTGGCATTCTTACTAGAAATGAATAAAATCCCATGCTTTTCATCCTTAATAGCAATTGGTATTGTCAGTTGTGGATTGTACCATTTTAATATGTGTATATTAGCATCTCAAATTATCTCTGTTTTCAGACACCACAATCTTATATGTGGAAAACTCTAAGAACACACAAACCTGTTATAGCTAATTCAATCATGTTGCAGGATACAAAAGGAACATACAAAACTTGTGGAGAGCAAATGAGCCCTGATTATCAGCTAATCCTGCAGTGTTGGCAAAAGCAAGTAGTCATCCTACGTTCCAGTACAATCGGTTTTCTGGGTACCGCAGGGTAGCCACAGGATGTTTCTAACTTTAACTCTTTAGTGCACAGAGAAGCCTCTTTATAACTCACAAGCCTTAAAAGATTTACAGAGCTTCTGTAGATTAACTTCCTGATCATGAGAGTCTATATTATAAACATGCTGAGCTAGTTCTGGGTCACTGCTGCTCCATCAGAGGACAGTGTCTCACTTGGCCCCAGCTTTCTTCTGAAAATGTCTCCGTGTTTTTCTTTGTCTCTGTGTTTTTCTTAATCTCCATCACCTCACCTTTGTTGTTCCTGCACTGGCCACAGCAAAAACCCAGTTGCATTTCTATGCCATCAATGAGCTCTGTGTAAAGCAAACACAAATGCATCGCCTTCACCAGGAAGGGAAGATAGAAAACTGCATGTTTCCTGAAGACGTTAATAAGTGAAAGGCAGCTCACATTCAGAGACAGAAAGACTGAGTAGTGTTAATGCCTATAGGACCAAAGCAAGCTACAGAGTCAATGCTATCACCATCAAAATTCCAATGTGATTTTTTAATGAAAAATAAAAATAAAAAGCTAAAATTGCACAAAATGACAAATGACCCTCATAGCCAAAGAACTGTACATAAAGAAGGACAAAGATTGAGTACCCGCTTCTTGATTTCAAAGCAAAGCTGCAGTGGTTGGAGTGCAGCACTGGTAAGAAGACATACAAACAAGCCAAAGAACAGGAGAGAGGGACCTTAACAAACCCATGCCCCGATGGGAAACTGACCCTTCACAAGGGCAACAAGATGGACAGTGGGCATGGGAGAGTCTCTTCAACAAACGCGGCTGGAAAACTTGGTATCCACATGCAAAACTAGATCTGTATCTAAATTAACAATGTATGCCAAGTTCAGTTCAAGGTGGGAGGGGGGCTTGAGACTTGGAACTGCCAGGAAGAAAGCACAGGGGCCACTTCAACATAGGTCTTATCAGTGCTCTCTTGAACATGTCACCAAGACACAGGTAAGAAGTGCAGAACTAAATAAGAGAACTTGATGAATAATAATCAAGTGACTCTCCAGATCCAAGGAGGCAGCAGAGCAAAACGTGCCCAGGGAATGGCAGGCGATTTGTCGTTCAGTCTGAAATGCCTGGACGGTGGTGCTGAGCATGTCCCTGTGTGTTTATTTTTCACACACTGATCCTCTTTGGTGGAAAGTCTTACAGATTTTTTGTTCATATTTTAATTGGGCCATTTATTTTCTTACTTTTGATATTTAGGAACTCTTCATGTATTTTGAATGAAATATGTGTTTTGCACATGACATTCTTCAGTCCTTTTAGGCTCGATTGGTGGGTCTCACAAAGCCATTTTTAGTTTTCAGATTATCACTGTTTTCTTTTATATTTCATGAATATTTGCAGAATCTCAAAACCATCACAAAAACAAAAGTAGACCAATTTTGTCCTTTGTAAACTTCTAGAAGGTTCATAGGACTGCTTTAATGTTGAAGTCTTGAGGCATTTTATGAAAATGTTTTCTGTCTAAATCCTCTTTGAACATGGATGTCCAATTGCTTCAACACCATTGCTTATAAGGATGTTATTTCTTCTTTGATTTTTATATTCTTTTTTTATCTCCCTTGTCTTTTTTTTATTAGTTACACATGACAGGACAATGATCTTGACAATTCATACATTTGAATCAAATGGGGTATAATTTCTCATTTTTCTGATTGTACAGGTTGCAGAATATAGATTCTTCATCAAAGAGCAATTGGATGTGTTTTTATGAGCCACTGTGGGCTCTCTGTGCTGCTCCAATCATCTCCATGCTCAGTTTTTACCAATACCTCACCATCCTGTGGCTTTATGGTAAAGTTCAAGGTCTTAGAGCATCAGCCCCCACAACTTTCAGTGGTAGGGTGGCTGTTCTAGGTCTTCTGCCTCACCTTGCCTTTTGAATGAGTTGGCACGACGTGCTGTGAAATGGCTACGGCAGTCACAGTGGGATTGCCTTGAATCTGCGTACAGAGTCGGGAAGACTTGATACCTTAAGACCGAGTCTTCCAGTCTATAGGCACAGGACAGCTTCCCACTGCTTTTGAATCTCCAGTTGTTGTTTTGTTTCATTTTGTTTTGTTTTGATCTTATTTTCTTTGTTGCAGCACTGGGGACTGAACATGCTAAGCACATGTCCCATCCGAGCTACACCCAGAATCCAACTTTGAGGTCTTTCATCAGGATTTTAGCTGTCCACAAAAGGATCCTGTAGATATTTTGTAGATTTAGACCAAAGTGTTTCATTTGGGGGTAACTTCCTAAGTACTGTTATGTTTTTATTTTTTATTTCCAGAACAATAGATTTCAGGAGTAGAATTCCAGTTTGTGTTCCCATCTGGAGGAGAGAAGGATACTGTTTCCCTGTTTCCTCACTGCTAAGCCCAAAGTCGCTTTGTCTTGGTGGAACTCATCCTCTTCCGCTCCCAGCCTCTTCCCAGTAGCTCTTGCTAACTGAGTCCACCATGCTTCATTCCACACGATCACATCTGATTCTGCATGCAGCATTTTAACACAGAAGCCAGAGCCGAAAGGGGAGAGGAACACCTGCAGGCTCCCTGGCTCCTCACCCAGCCCCATGTGGTTTTCTTATTAAACAAGGGATCTTTGTTGAACACACCTGGTATTCTTATTTGAAACATTGTTTACTTTGTTTGCCATTCTCCTCACCATATGGAAAGTATTTTCTAAGTGATGAGTAAATTCAATTTATTCACATTCCAAATTTGCATAGTCTAAGTCCGGTCAGGAAGTTGCTTAGACTCTCAAATCGCCTTTTGCCTAAGACAGCACCGCAGAAGTTGAAGAAACGCCGGAGAGGAGGGGATCCCTGGTAACTCTATAAAGGAGCTTTTATAAAGGAACAGCATCCATCATGTTGCCACCAATTCTGCAGTTAATACAGAGTTTGCAAAGATCTGCAATAAAATTTGAAACCTAAAATGTGGTTCTCAAAATGCATTTCAATACATCAACATTCTCCAGGATTTCATCAGCAGTTATTACCACTGTGTCTGCAACAGGGGGATCTGTTTAATAATCTCAATGCAGTGAGTTCTCAGACGTTCCGAAGACTATGTGTGGCAGGAACCTCAGAAATTTGACAAGGTGGGAGGTTAGGTACATGTTGACGTTAAAGGATGATGTGCAATGTGAGACAAATAATTATAAAAATTAGTTACATGCTTGTCTAACTTCTTGCCTAAATCATATTAGATAAGAAGGTGAATGCTATATGCTGCATGTGATTAGCACCACAGGGTAAATAGAATCATTTTGATGAGAAAAAGAACAATAGGATTTTCTTCTGAGAAAATCAGAAGAAAAAAAAAATCAGTCTAAGTCAGTTCAGTACTTAAAAAGTAGGAAGAGAATCACCCATGACAATATAATTCTAGAAAGAAGATTGGGCTGACATGAGAAATTTAACAATTGGATTGTCTTTGATGCTCTATATTTCTAGGCTGACGGAGAATAATAGATCTGATGGCTTTTATATAACAGTGCTTGGCAAAGTCTCAACACACTCTTTGTGCCCAGGACTGTGTCCACTTTGTGCCCAGGACTGTGTCTATTGGTTCTGAGTTCTCACAGGGTCAGATGTTGTATGCACACTACAGTGCAGCCCAAATCTCTTTTCTTGAACATACATCTTTGCATCAGGACACACTGAGTAATTCAAAGACCATGTACTCAAGGGGTTGAACAGAAACCACCAAATATAAGACGTGACCAGTAAACTTGGGCAGTACGTTTGGCCAATAGGTTGCACAGTGCTTTGCTGTGGCCTACTGTGGGTAGAGGAGGATAAGGCCTGTTGATAAACTGCACTATTATCAAGTCTAACAGGCAGTGAATAGAGATAACACCCAGAAACAGCAGCCAAACAAACTCCTCTTTGACAGCAGGTCATCCTGGATCCACTGGACTTAGGCAAAAGCAAGACAGGTCGCCTGCCAGTCAATGAAGGAGATATCCAGGCTGGGATGGTCACGGCCCAAGGGAAGGGGCCAGAGCTCTTGAACTTCACACAGTGCAAGTTAGAATTCTCGGATCATAAGGTAAAACTCTGTGGTTAACATTTTGAGAACATTACAAATTGTCTCATGAGGTGGCTCTGCCATTTTGCCTTCCTCAAGGAAACTATGAGGAAATGTCTACACTTTCTCACCAAAGTTTTATTTATTGTTTTCTATGATATCCATTGTCATAGGTATCTTACTCTCCAATGAAGCGGGGTTTTGTTATGATTTTGATATAAATTTTCCTAATAACTAACGATGCTGATTACCTTTCCCTGTGCATATTAACTACATGGTTTCTTTAAACAAAGGTCTATTGGTACACTCCCACATTTTTCATTGGGTTACCTTTGTTATTAGGTTGTAAGTGCTGTATACATTGTTGACATAGGTTTGTTTTCAGATATGTAACATAAAACAAAATATCTCCCCTACTGAATAAGTTCTCTTCTTGATTTCATTTGTAGACACGAAGTTTGTGTGTGGTTTTAGTCAGCTTTTTGACTGCTGTGACCAAGAGACCTGACAAGAACAATTAGAGGAGGAGACATTTTGGGGGGATCATAGGTTCAGAAGTCTCAGTCCCTACATGGCTGACTATTTCTCAGGGCTCAAGGTGAGGCAAACATGATGGCTGAAGAGTATGGAGGAGGAAAGCAACTGGGGACATGGCACCAAGAACAGGGAGGGAGAGATTCCCCTCACAGGCAAAATACAACCCTCTATGACCACCTCCTCAGCCTCAGCCACCTGCCTACAGTCACCACCCAACCAATCCCTATCAGGGGATCAATCCACTATTAGGTTCCAGTTCCTATATTCCAGTCACTTCAACTCTAAGCTTTCTTGCGTCTTCTCACCCATGAGAAAGGGAGCACCTCATATCACTTTTTAATCCAGGCTTGTGAATATTTACTCTTATCTTTTATTATTATGTCTATGGTTAATTTTAATTTTATATATAATTGTGGGTTTAAAGTTCCTTATTTTGCAAGTGGATACCTTACTTTGCAAGTGGATATATCCAGTTGTCTCTGCGTTATTTGTTGAAAAGACAATGTTTCTCCTATTGAATTTTCAGGGTATACCTGACAGTCCTTATATTAAATTTATTCCTGCATACTTCATTTTTTTTAACCTAATTCAAATGAAATTGTCTTCCTTTCAATTTTGGATTGCTTGTTGCCAATGTTTAAAAATCAATTGATTTTCCTATGTTACTCCTATATTCCATGTCCTTGCTGACTCTTATTAAGAATGGTAATTTTTAGTACATACCTTAGGATGTTCTATGTTCAAGATTAGGTCATCTACAAATTCAGATAGTTTGGGTCCTTTGTGTCCAATATTGATTCAGATAGTTTGCTCCTTTGTGTTCAATATCATTTTTATCTTTAAATTGCTCTCCCAAGCACCTCCAGTCCAATGTTTAATAAAAGTCATGCAAGTTGAATTGTTTTGTTCTAGATTTCAGGTAGTGATGCTTGTTGCAGAAATGAAAACACCTGTCCTCACCTGCTGTGGAGTCTCAACTTTGAGGGGGGTTCACCAGGTGAATTACACAACACAGAAAGGTCAGCACTGTGTGGCTCTCATTATGAGATACGTAGAGACGGTGCATTCAGCAGGGGCTGCCAGGGATGGAGGGAAGGGAGAGTGAGGGCTGACCATTTAATGGACACAGACACTTGGTTTTAAAGGACACAAAGGGTGATGGAAAGGAATGGAGGGGGACAGCAGCACAACATGAGAAAGTGTTTAACAAAAGTGAAAATACACGTAAATGGCCCAGATGGAAAATTGTATGTTATGTGCATTTTACAACAATAAAAAAGTTCAAAATATTTTAGTGAGAGAGGTTTTAGCCTTTCAACATTATTATATAACATATTAACTATTTGTAGATGGCTCTTGTCAAGTTGAATCAATTTATTTCTCGATTATTAAGTAATCTACCACAAAAGGTATTGTATTCTGTCTAATGTTTGGCTGTACCTTTTAAGATGATGCTGTGTTTTACTTTTGTTCTAATAATAGAGTTTATCGCATCATTTTGTGTGTGTGTGTGTTAAGCCACCCTTGCATTCCTGATAACTCCACTTGGTTATTCCATACAATCCTCTGTGTGTTGCTCTCAACTTGCTGAACCTGTTCTTGTCATGGCATTTCCTTCTGAGACCTCCAGGTTTCCCAATGGTCTCTGCCTGCATTTTGTTCCTTTTCCTACACATCATATTTGTGGCATGTGGAATGTGCCACGTAGCGGCCTAACTTTTGTTTCCATATCATTTTGTACTTATTTGCTTCGTATCAATGTCCAGATATTACTGACATTTTAGAATGTGTCAATATATTCCTTTCTGTCAGTAGAAGAATTATAAAAGATTGGTATTCTTTTTCTGCTGCATAGTCTCCTTTTTTCTGTGTCATTTTTAGTTGACAAGTAAAACTTGTGCATTCCATATATGTCATGTGCAGAACCATGTTATGATATTTACATACACAGTACGATGTTGAGATCAAGCTACTCAACGTGCATTGGCTCACAAATTTGACTCTTTCCCTTTGTTTAATATTTACTTTTTGTAGTTGTAATTGGACACAGTAGCTTTATTTTATTTACTTATATGTGGTGCTGAGGATGGAACCCAAGGCCTTGCACGTGCAAAGTGAGCACTCTACCGCTGAGCCATAATCCCAGCTCTTGACTCTTTTTCTTTCTTCTGTTTTCTGGGCAATCTCTTCTTCAATCTTGGGTCCTGGGTAGATTTCACCAATGAGGCCATTCAGGCCAGGACTTTGCCTGGTAAAAGTTTAAACTACAAGATCATTTTCTGTCATATATTGGATTTTCTGCCTTCTAGAGTCAGTCTCAGTGGCTAATTTCTTTCAAGGTATTGGTTAACTTCATGTTTTTTTTTTCTAATTCATTGGCATTCTGTTGCTCTTTACATTCCCTTAAGACACTTTTTATTTCTGTAAATACTGTACTGATGTTTCCATTTTCATTTGTCATATTTTCATTCATCATATTCATTATATTTTTCACATTTCATTCATTATATTAACTAATTTTGAAATCATTTGTCTTGTTCTGACCAGCATCATGAAGGCTTATCAATTTAATTGGTGTTTTTAAATAACCCAGTTTGGGGTTTTGTTGATTTTTCTCCATTGTTTTTCTAATCATGATTTCATTTATTCCCTTGTAATCTTTTCTTTCTGCTTGCTTTAGATTTAACTTCTCTTCTTTCAGGCCTTCTGAGGCACATGCTTATGCTATTGACATGAAATCTACTTTGCTTTTAGTGCAGGGGAGATATAGGCACAGGTGTCTCTCTAACCCTGGTTTTCTGGATACTATATATTTTGGAATGTCATTTTTTTCATTCCTTTTGAAGTTTTTTTTAAATTTTCTTATGATTTCTTTTTGATCTATTTTTTGTTTAGCAATCAGTACTTAACTGCCACCACATATTTTTGAATTTCTCAAGTTTGCTTCTACTACTTTTTAAAATTTCTCTTTCTTATGGTCAGAAAACCTACTTTCTAGGACTCCTGTGCTTTCTGCACACATTGAGGCCTTCAATAAAACCTGGTGCTCTCACATGGAAAGACTCAGAGAATTAAGAGGCACGGAGCAGGAGGTTGTGGAGGACTGAGGCAGAGGATGGGGTTGTTGTGATTCAAGGCAGGCACACCTGGGTCACTGGAAGCAGGAAGAGACAAGCCAGGGTCCTTGGCAGAGGCCTCAGAGGAGCATGGCCTGCTGGCATGTGGCTTCAGATGCCTAGCCACCTGAATTGTAGAGAACCCATTTCTGTTATACGACAGAACTTTCTGGTAATTTGTTATGGCAGCTATAGGAAACCAATACAGAAGCTCTGCTGCAAGTCTGCCTTGGCTTTTATTTACTTCAGATTCTCTTTACTTATTTCCCTACATACTTCACCTGTATGGAGGATTCTTGGGAGACAAATTTTTATTTTAGCATATTGGATATGTTATTCTTTGGCCTCCCTGACTCCGTTATTTCTAACAGCAAATCAGCTGTTAATTTATAGGGACTTTCTTAACTTTTCTCACTCTCAGTTTTAGATTTTCTTCATTGCCTTTCTACTTCAATACTTAACATTAATAATTTTCTTATTGCAGGTCTTTTGATGTTTATCTCTCTTGGAGTTTATTTAACCTTATTGAATACGCAGATGAATGTTTCTTTGTGTTAGCCAAACTGTTTGCAAGCCAGTTTCTTTGCGTTAGCTCTCTGCTCCCTCTTCCATCTCCTCTCCTTCTGGGACTCCCCTTGCACACACACTGGCATGCTCATCATTCAACATTTCCTAAGGCTCTGTAAATTTTTCTTCATTCTTTCATCTCTCTGTTCTTCAGATTGTGTGAACTTTATCAATCTATCTTGCTCACTTTTTTCTCCTGTCACTCAAGTCTACTGTTACATCTAGAAAATTGTTACTTCACTTATAACTTTTGGGGGGGGGGCACAGATAGATAGATAGATAGATAGATATTTACATCAGAATTTTATTAGTTGCTCAAAACATTACATTGATCTTGACATATCATATATCATACATTTGATTCAAATGGGGTATGAATTCTTATTATTCCCACATGTACAGATGATTTTTCTTATAATTTCTCTCTATTGATTTCTAGTAGACATCAATAGACCTATCTCTACTTCTTTAAACATGGCTTCCTTTAGTTCTTTGAATATGTTTATGACTGCTCAATGAAAGACTTCATCTGCCAAGTCTAGTATTTGGGTGGTCTCAAAGGCAAGCTCTGCTCTCTTACTTTGCCCCAGTGAGTACAGGTCATATTATGCTGATTCTTTGCATGTCTTGTAATGTTTTGTTGTTGGTAAATGATCCATTATATGATCCATTTATAGGTTCCATTATAGGCACTCTGGCTCAGAGTGTCTTCCCAGGCCAGTCTTTGCCATTGACTGTCTTCTTACCATGCATTTGTGCAGCGGAGGGCTGTTCCGATTCCTCTGTCTCCCCTGCAGTGTGCACCTATGGATGCTGCCTCTCAGAGCCTGTGCCCTTGGTCATATTTGGAGTCATCCATCGAGGACAGAGGTGGTTTTAGCTGGACTCCCTTGACTGGCTCTATCCATCATCTTCTGTTAAGCTTCTGGATTGTCACCTCTAGTATCATATGGAACTATGGCCTTTGCTAACTGGTAGGTATTTGCCATTTGCTATTTTTCTACACCCTTTGACACATATTGTCTCACAGTCTGCCCAATTAAATCACAGCTCTATTGCAAGGTAAGGTGTTGCCAACTTCTGAGGCTTTCTCAGCCCTCAGAAGACTTTTCTTGGCATCTCTTCCTGTTCTTCTTGGTTTGGAAGTGGTCTGTCATCACTTTTTATGTTACTATACTTTATTGATTGTTGACTGCTGGCATCTCTACTATTTTCAGCAAACCATTATGTATGGCCTTCTCCTCAATCCGCTCCAGATAGGGTTGGTCCCCTGAGGAGAGACGCATAGCTCTCCTTTCCTACTGCCTCATTGCCTGCTGCACAGAGGCTCTGATCAGTGCTCTGAGGCTGGGGACAGGCACAGTGGCTGTCTCTCCTACAGTGATCTGCCTGCTCTGGTAGTGAGAGCTGAGCATGTATGGTGAGCTGTAGATCTTGGCTTCCCTCTTCTGGCATTGACCTGGGAGGGAAAAAGATCAGGTCACAGCAGTGTTGACATGCCCTATCTAAGTCAGAGCTTCCGAAGATTGGAAGGAAGAAGTTCCAGTCAAATTGGCTGTACCTACAAGTTGATAGTGGTCTTGTCCCCCAAGAACAAAATCACAGCTCAAGACTGGTATCTGAGGGACAATAGCCCCATTTTCTTGGCCACCAGTTGAAGTAGTTTCTATTGCACCAGGCTGGGTAGGGAAAGGGGAAGAGCCATGGTTCATGATAACAACTTTCCTGTTCTTACTGGTATTTAGTAGATTTTGTTGAATAAGTGTTCTGTAAATTTCCAGAGACACAGCTTTCTCTCACAATTGTCAACATTTAAATGGATGAGTTGTTTCACTGGTGATAAGTCCCATCAAGTTCTTCCCACTGTCATTTCAAAGACTCTTTACCACATATCTTTTTTTTAAGCAAAGGAATCAAACTGAAAATTTCTCCTAAGAATGGCTTTGCATACATCCAACAGGGATGTGGTAAAATCTAACATGGAATCCCCTGTCAGTCACTGAATCTTTCCAGGTCTTATGTCCCCAAGAGAGCAGCTGAGGTTACAGAATGACTCAGTGTGTTCTGGATCCTCCAAGGAGCTACAGATCTGGAAAGCCCAGGTGAGTGATCACCGTGTATTCATACACAAGGCAGAAGAGATACACACCTCACAACCTAATAGGCCCCAAATCACAACTGAATTCTCAATTCCAAATCTGCTGCTTCTGCAATTTTCCCATCTCAGGGATGACATTTCTGTTGCTCAAGAAAACTGCCCTGGGAAGGGCTCTTTTTCTATCTTTGGGAATCAATGAATTCTAATGGCTGTACTGAGAAGTTTACAGTACTTTTATCTCTATGTTCATAAAGGTATAAATATCAGAGAAAAATATTGTACTTCTAGGCTCTTCCTGAATTAATATAGAATCTATTGAGATAGATAATAGCTTCCTGAGATACCCGTCAAGTGTGGAGTTGAGTTCAATCACTCTGAGGCAGGTGCCCCTTCCCAGAGGATGGCTTCAGGTTCAGAGCTTTTCAGGGAGCAGCGATTGGAAACACCCCAGGAAACAATGGGCACAGCAGATAAATAACCAAGCACACAAGAAAGTAGAAAAGTCTGAGGCTTTTGCTAAAATTTGAGAATTTCAAATAATTCATTATATAGGCCTATCAAAATCACTGGAAAGGGGCTGAGGGCACAGCCCAGTCGTAGAGCATGTGCTTAGCTTGCAGGAGGAGGCCTGGGGTACCAAGCACCCCACAAAAAAATCACATGGAAAAAACAACAAGAGAGGATTTTTGTCACTGTAGGGAGTAATAATAGGAGTTGGCCAAACAAAACGAGGTGCTCATACATCCGAGGCCATGTGGGCTGAACATTCTCCACTTATGTTTTAAGAAATGGTTTTCATAAGCAGAAGAAAGACCTTCACACCCTTCAGCCCAGAATAGAGCAGCATGCCGGGCATGACTTGGGTCTGAGGCACCGAGGACAGGCCAACACGTTAGAGAAAGCTTCGGTGCTGCAGGCAGACCAGCCCTGTGGGGCTCTGGAGCTCCAGGGGCCACCAGGAAGAATGCCCAGCACTTGTCCATGTGCCTGGGAGGCAGCCAGGAGCTCTGCAGGGTGGTCTGGACAGCAGGCCCACCAAGGGCCTCCAGCCTTACACCCCTGAGGGCTGAAGCCTATGCTAGCCCTGGCCTGTGACCCCTAGCCAGAAGGGGTCTGCAACTGCAGCTGGATCAAACCCTGGAACCTCTGCCACTGTGAACATCATGCACACAACCCAAGCTGGTTGTCACCCTGAGGCCAGCCCAAGGACCTTAACACTGTGTATTAGTGGTCAGACTCAAGAACCCTAAAACATGAGTGTTCTCACAGCTCCTCAACTTCTGCTGAAAAATAGGCTCCATGCATCCAGACCCTAAGTTTCTGAGATCTCCTTCCTGGCCCCAGCTCCAGTGAGTCATGGAACACGTAGGGTCTCCACAACTTGACCGTGTTGGCAGCCTCTCGGGCAGCTGGCTTATTGAACCAGGGGACCCCCTGTTAGACGGAGGGCACAGGAAGAAAGGACTTTGGAGGTTGGCCAAGATAGTGGTTCTGAGATGTCCTTACACCTGGGCCGCCTTTCCTGACATTTCAACATCTCACTGCCATGGTATGAGCTTTTCATGCCTTTGTGTTTCATTTTTATTGCTCTGGTGTGAAGTGCCATTCATACCCAACAGTTGCAATTTCTTCTTTTAGACAATTATCCCCAGGGAACAATTCAGTCTTCTTTTGAGAGTAAATGTATTGAATGAATTAATCTTTAATTGTACCAAAGCATGCCATATTTTTAAAATAATGGATTATTAAGGATACTCATGTTAATGAGGCCTCCTTACCTCTTAGCAAAGTCTCCCTAAAGCAGCTCGTAAGGCAGGGCATTTGCTACCAAATCTGTAAATTCAGTGGCCCTTATTGACCTCTAGCAAGTAGTTACTTTTTAGAGCCCCATAAGTCACCTAATTAATTCTCTCCAATGGTCACAGTCTCCATGCATATTTAATGTTATTTAAATACATTTGGCCACCCAGTGCTCAGCAGTGTTCAGCACTCAATGAAGGCAGACTGGCTGGTCTTCTAGAGCAAGATGCTCTAATTCCACAGAGGGTTGTCCTGATGCCCTGTCTGTGTCTTCCTCCTCCTCCTTCATTTCTTTACATTTTATTTGGTTTGCCAAATAGGTTTGCTGCACGTTCAAAAATTAAAACATCCTCTTAAGCCACTAAGATGCACACACAACATATTTACGTGCATGGTACCCTGGGGCCTGGGATCTGAATTCCTTTTCATGTGCTTGAACTTCTCGGTCTCTATCTATGGGGTTGTTTCAGTTATTAGGAGTTCTGAAACGCATCACAACAGCCTGCTGTCTTCTATTGTGGAATATCTGAAAAGCACTTTGTTGTGGAGGATGCATCTCCCCACAGGTACTGAGCTTTGCAACTCTGGACATTGCTGCATGCTTGTTGGGATTTGCCATAATAATACACAGAGAGAAGCCACGGTGTGTCAGGCTGGTAGTTCAGGCCCCAAACTGAGATTCACTAAGAAGGAGACGAGGTTGTATGTTCTGGGTGATGGAGGAAACTATTTTACAAACAATTGGGTAGAGATTTGGGATTAGGTGTCCAACCACTGTGAATTTTGATATTGAACAATAAATGGGAGAGAGGAAAGGGGCAGCAAATGACCTTTATGGTTATTGTTGATTATTGTTCATGTGATTCACACACTAGCATCCTCCTGATCTTATATCTGGGAACTTACAGTCCAGGAAGGTAAACATGTTTGCCCATAATAACAGGAAAACCAAGGTGGGAATCTGAATTCAGCTCTGACTTCATATCTCACATGTGCTCCTGAGAATTTCTGCTCACTGGCTGCCCATTTAGTGAGTTCCAGGCAAAGCTCTGCATGACAGCTCTCCTCTGTAAGGAGAAGGCGCTCTTACCAAGCCACCTCTCCCACCTGGCCCTAAGCCTCCTGTGGGGAGGCTGCCAACTGTCCCTCCAGGAGGAGTCCTTCCGTCCCCATTCCCTCCTTTCTCTTCCCCTTCCTTCCTCCTTCCCTCCTTTCTTCCCCCTCTTTTTTACAATAATTGTATTTTTTTCTGATTAAACTAAAAGCTATAACAACAACAGCAAAAAGCACAGCTACCTAAATTCTTTTAATAATGGGGAAAAAAACAAAAGCTTACCTCCAAAATTTTATCACAGCAGACCATGTTTACAGTACCACCCTTATCATTTCAAATAAGCTCATCCACTCCCCGGCTGGCAGGGGGGATTCTCACATGTATTATGCAGAAGAGAGACTTTCACTGGGCAAGCATCGATCTCTTCATCCTTCTTACAAACACCTTCATGACAATTTCTAGTGACAGAAATCTGCTGATGTGAAGCTCAGCCTGTGCTGTGCATGGTATGTTCAGATCAGGAGACTGCCCTGATCATAATTCCAAATGTCAAAGATGGACTTTTTCTGGGCTTTGGGGGTGCAGTGAGTTTAAGAGTGAGGCCCAGGAGTGAGCAGGAGTGAGGGGGACTTTCCAGCTGCCTCATGAAACACCAGCTGCACCAAGAAATTATGCTTGAAAGTCGCACAGACCACTTCCAGGGGGCCCTCAGGGGATCTTCTCTTATCTTGAAGTCTGTGGTGGTGAGAACCTGGTGCTCTGGGATCAGGCTCTCCTTCCCCAAGGGGTTCCAGCAGAAGGAGGTTAGCGTGACGTTTTCTTTTACAAAACATAATTCCCCATCATTTTCTTTTTAATCAGGGGAGTTAGCTCTCTTTGTTTGATGTACCTTGGAAAACATTTTAGAAATTTTAAGAAAAGTTGATTTTTAAAAATTGGAACCTTAAGAAAAGGCTTCTTTATAACGTATAGGCATTCAGTTTGGGTGTTTGCTTTATTCACATCACAGGGGCCAATGAGAGTTAGGGCTATTGCTTTTAAATCGCCTTTTCTCATTATTGTGCATATACATTCTTCAAAAGGAAAACCCAATCTGCCATTGGGTAACGCAGCTCTTGGTGGTGGAGTCGGCTTGGGAAGACCTGAGAAGGCTGAGATTGGAATGTTGACTGGTGCTGGTGCCATGGTCTCAGTCTCGGGCTGGGTTGGAAGTAGGAGTCAGGATGCCAGGAGGAGTGCTTCTGCACCAGATGCAGATTTGGGAGTGAACTGTGAGTGAATCTGCAGGTAGATCAAACTGGGGGCCGGGGCCTTCTCTGAAACTGTGCTGCTCCCTGCCCCTTCTTCACAGCGCCCCCTCCGGCAATTTCCCTGCATGGTGCCAGGTGCCATCTGGGGACCAGGGATAGGGTCTCATCTTGTGGCTCATGTGTCTCATCTGCTTAAAACCCTTCTTTTCCCCGATTTCCTGAAAGCCACCTTTTCTCCCTATCTAAGGGGTTTCAATTTGTTCTACTTCTTTTCTGTGTTCCTACTCTGCCTGCAATAATAGCAAAATGTACTTACTCAGTGATTTCACTTGGGTTAAACTCTTGGACTCTCTGATGCTGTGTTGGATATGATTGTTTTTCTCCATTAACAGAAGCAAAAATTAGGGTTAAGATAAGCCAGGGTCTTAGAGCATGTAAAGTTCACACACCTGACAATTTACAAATAAAATGTGTGTGTATGTAAATATATATATATTTATAAATAAAATATACATATACAAAGTTTGTATATGTATATATAAACCTATGTATATCTTTGTTGACTATAAATTATATAGAGATAAATGATAGATATATAATTTATATATAATTATATGGATAAGTTATCTCTATATAATTTGTAGTCAACAAAGAGAAAGAAGGAGAGAGATGGGGAGGGAGCAGCGTGGCACAGAGGGCCTGGGAGGGCGGGCGGCCTCTGAGACCAGGAGTGCTCTGTGGTCCCCACAGCCTGATGACTTTTCCCACCACCTCTCTGGATGCTGCTCAGTGAGAGGAAAGCAGAGGAACCCTCTTGTCTGCAGTATCTCCATCTTTGAGGCACACATCTGCAAATGCAAAGAGCTAAAGAGAATACGGTAGAAACATTAAGCAACCCATAAATGGAGAGTGAGAAAGTGAGATTTAACTTGAAAAGGAAATTCTGAGTCTTGCTATATTATTATCTACTTTAGGACTCTAAAACACACGTTGGCAGGAGCCCTGAGAAGTATATCCCCATTACCGTAAATTCCACTTAGATCATGACGGGGATTACTGTGAATCAAAAACCAAGCCCCCGTTCCATGTGGAGTGGCGAACCTGCGCTGCAGCCTCATTTCCACTAATCTGGGGCTGCTGTGTGATCTTTGATCACACCAAGTATTACAGATGGAAAAGTACTCTTTTCAAATCCCCAACGTGTTTCCAACTGTCAATAAAATCCTTTTTAAGTGTCAAAAGCAATTGCTCTGGTTCACACGTATGCTGCTAACCATGGCGGTACATTTCAGGACTTCTAAAGCAAAACAACAACCAAATGGCATAACTGCAGGCCAGAATTCTGACAGGCACATTCACCCGCAGCTTTGAGGCATTAGGAATCCATTTCTAAAAATTGCCATTTATGTTAACTGCACTTTAAAGATTAGGTATTTCACTCAGAAATACCTTATCTGGGAGGCAAAAGAACCCTCCTCCATCCCTGAATTAAACAAACAGATCGTGCAGGATACATGTCTAGCCAGATGTTTAAATTTGCACAGAAATGAAGGGTTCCTCGAGAACACGATAAACATTTTAATATTTGGAAGCATATGAACAAAGGATGCCTTCCATTTATACCGTGATCTCAGGGAAATTGGATTCTCCCCCATAAATTATACAAGAGGATGGTTTGCAGTAATTGATGTGATAAAGTAGCGGGTAGAAAGAGGCACAATTCCCTAAACTAGATAAAATAGGCAATTACTCTTGCCACCAGAATGGCCGCATCGATGGGGATGCTGCCTGGGTCCAAGCGAGCCCAGGCAAGAAGCCCTGTTGCTCTTGGGCTGGGAGGCGCGGCCTGATTGTCTTTCCAGGGTGTGCATGTATAATAAGCTTCCCCAACAAATGAAGGGGGGTGTTGCTGGCAAAATGGAAAGTGGTGATAAACTATGTCCAGATGATTAATTCACCGAAACTCTCCATCACACGGCGACGACATATGCCCATCTCCTCTGTTGTCCCCTTGGAGATTTTCCTACTAAACGTATGTGCATATTTTTCATGCCACTGGTATTTGAATTGCAGCCTGCTCCCATGCAGAACATGAAACACTTCAAACTGCATAATGCTGACTAAATTATCCAGTCTCCAGTGGCCTGAGGTAGCAATAGCCATAATAATGAGTGCTCTTAAGTGGTAGCGTGCATCCCCGCCCCTTAGCTTTAATGCTCTGACTTAGCGGCCGGAAGATTTTTTCCTTCTGCATAACATCACTGACCACTTTCTGCTGGGGGAAAGCAGTGGTCTGCCCTCGTCCATGACTGGAGAAAGAGAAAAAGTAGTGATGCCCAGTGTCTGACCACAGTGTCACTGAAGGAAGTAGTCCTTTGACGTGTCTGTTTCGTCGGCTGTCATTTTGTATAAATATAGATAATAATGATTCATGAGCATTGAAGTTCAAAACCTAGGTTACTTTAAATGATTCCATCTACCTGCACATCTGAAATTGGGGTATCAACTCTGAATGAGTTCTCAAAATTTATTTTGAATTAATAACATTTAAAAATCTAATAAAAGTGAATACATACATGTAATATTTAATAACAAAAAGTATTTAATATTTAGGAGTAAAGAGTAACATACATTATTTTTAAATGATGACCATCTAGTTGTTTTGGTCTCTTATTGATATTTTAATTGCAGATAATAGTTATGCATCTCTGTGGGATACATTTACACATCATGCATCAATCAGCTCAGGACAGGCAGGTGATCTGTCATCTGAGCTACCACTCCTTTGTGATCTAGGCATTCCAGCTATTTTAAATGACACAGTGCAGTGTTGTTACATCCTGTAATCCAGTGTTCTCCTGCTCTCCTTCAATAGCTTTGACCATGAGGCACAGTTTTCAGCCTGGCACAAGATGAAAACAAAGTGACACAACCCTGTGAGAGCAGCAGCTGTTGGGTCACTTGCCACTGCTGTGTGGGCCACACTGTTGACCAAGCCCTGGCCAAAGGACAGTTGTATAGAGGCCACGAGTTATATAGAGGTCCTCTACCATGCACGCAGAGGAAGCCCAAACAGGATCCTGCAGAGAAGGAAGTCCAGACAGACAGCTAAGCAGGAAAGATGTGGTACCCGCCTGACCCCCAGTGGACGTGTGTGTGCACTGGTGTGTGTCAATGCAGTGTGTGCGCATTTGGTGCAAGTGTATGCATGTGGTGTGGGTGCATGTGGTATGTGTTATGTGGGCAAGTGGTGTGTGTGTGTGGTGTGTATATAAAATTGGAGTGTGCATGTACTGTGTATGCAGGTGGTATGTCTGCATGTGAAATATGTTCATATGGTATGTGCATGGTTTGTTTGTGTGCAAATGGTATATTGTGTGTGTTGTGTGCATGTGTGTACATACTGTGTGTGTGCATGTGGTGTATTTTGTGTATACATGGTGTTTTGAACATGGTGTGTCTGAATGTTGTGTGTGTGCATTTGGTATGTGTATGCATGCCTGTGATATATGTGTACACAAGGTGTGTGTGCATGTGCAATGTGAAAGTGGTATGTGTCTACATGGTGTGTCTGCAGGTGGCATGTGTTTATATGGTGTGTGTGCATAAGGTTTGTGTGTCTGCATGTGGCAGGTGTTCATATGGTGTGTGTGCATGTGGTTTGTGTATACACATGGTATGTGTACATGTGGTGTGTGTGCACATATTTTTTGTTTATATGGTATGTGTACATGCATGCACATAATGTGTGTGTCATGGTGTGTATATACATGGTATGTATACATGTGGTATGTGTCTGTGTGCACATGGCGTGTGTGCTTGTGGCATGTGTGCATGTGATACATGTGTGTGTGCACATGGCACATGTGGTGTGAGGAGTAGGGGCATGTTTTTATAATGCCTCTTTAGACCCACTCTCCTTCTTCTTGGTCCTTGAGACTCAGGAATGGCAAACCAGCCAACACCGGAGGATCCAAGTCTAACGATGAGATCCTTCCACTTCACAGCCTCAGTGACAGTGCTGGCAGTGGGCAAGAGGAAGAGGGGCAGGTGCCAGCACTGGCTCAGTGTCACACACCCAGGAACTGAGTTGGGGAAAGAGGTGCACTCTTCTATTTGACTTTCCATAGGAAGGCAAATCTCAGGGAACTGGGGCCACTTTTGTTTCCAATGGGAAGATATCAGCACAGAGGGCTGACACAGGACAAGAAGCAAGAACGCAGCTGATGGCCGTGTGCATTAGGTAACCACATCCCCAGACCTCAGTGTGCATGATCCAATAGATGTTCTTTTATGCTTTATCCAGTTTGGGTTGATTTTAGGATTTACAATCAAAATAATTCTAACTACTTTAGCCCCTTCCCTTTTATTTAAATCCTATGAGAACTGATACTTGCAATGAGATCTCAGTTGTCATCATGAGGTGATAAATCTCCCATAACTTAGTGACAGCAAAATATGAGAAAAAAAAATAGGCGCTCCCAGAGCGAAGGGAGGAGGCAGCTCTGGCTCAGACCTGCACAGACTCAGAATGTCAAGAGGAAGGCTTTGGTGAACTAGAGAGACGTAAGGAATGTTTCCAATGAGAGTATCAGACACTCAGAAAAGTTCTAGAATTCCAGCCCCAGACTAAATGTGTCTTCCTTCCATCCAGTTCTTCCCACGTGGCCTTCCTAAGGGTTCTAATACAGGGTGGCATCTGCATTTATCAGGGGGCACCAAGACAAACCCTTCCAATCTTCAGCAGAGGGCATAAGCTGCACTTCTTGCCCAATGCAGGAAGGACACGTCCAGGAGGTTTGCACCTGATGGCTGGGAGCTGGCACCGACACAACAGCTTCCTCAGAGGACACCAGCCCACAGGATCCCATTAGTTCAGGTAAAGGTGAGTATGGGTCAGCCCACGACCATGCAGGTACAGGTGAGCGTAGGTCAGCCTAGGACCGTGCAGGTACAGGTGAACACAGGTCAGGCCAAGAACATGAAGATACAGGTGAGCATAGGTCAGCCCAGGACCATGAAGGTACAAGTGAACGTGTGCCAGCCCAGGGCCATGCAGGTACAAGTGAGTGTAGGCCAGCCCAGGACCATGCAGATACAGGTGAGTGTGGGTCAGCTCAGGACCATGCAGGTACAGGTGAGTGTGGGCCAGCCCAGGGCCATGCAGGTACAGGTGAGCATAGGTTAGCCCAGGAACATGCAGGTACAGATGAGTGTGGGCCAGCCCAGGATTATGCAGTTACAGGTGAACATAGGTCAGCCCAGGACTATGCAGGTACAGGTGAACATAGATCAGCCCAGGAACATGCAGATACAGGTGAGTGTGGGCCAGCCCAGGACCATGCAGGTATAGGTGAGTGTAGGTCAGCTCAGGAACATGCAGGTACAGGTGAGCATGGGCCAGCCCAGAAACATGCAGGTACAGGTTAGTGTGGGCCAGCCCAGGACCATACAGGTACAGGTGAGTGTGGACCAGCCCAGGAACATGCAGATACAGGTGAGTGTGGGCCATCCCAGGACCATGCAAGTACAGGTGAGTGTGGGCCAGCCCAGGACCATGCAGGTACAGGTGAGTGTGGGCCAGCTCAGGATCATGCAGGTACAGGTCAGCGTGGACCAACCCAGGACCATGAAGGTACAGGTGAGCGTGGGCCCCCAGGAACATGCAGGTACAGGTAAGTGTGGGTCAGCCCAGGACCATGCAGGTACAGGTGAGTGTGGGCTAGCCCAGGAACAGGTGACCAGGCAGAATGAAGCTGCAAGCTCTACTCCACTGAATAGGAGTAAGTGAGGCAGAAGAGGCAGCAGGTGGCACTCCAGTGTGGAGTCTCTAGAGCCACCTGTCCATGGCAGACATCCACTGCAGCTGTCTGTGACCTCAATCCTTGTTGGCTTTGCCTAGAAGAATGAATAAGGGCATTCAGCCAATGATTTAGAAAATGAGGTCTTCTCACCTCTAATCTGGGCTGGTATTGGGGGGAAGTGTCTCTTCACCCCTCCCTCCTGCTGGGAGGTTAGGAGTTTCCATTCAGTTCTCAATGTGTGGCTTACACACAAGAGCAGCTCCTGCTCAGAGCCTACCTTCTGCTGCAGTTGGATCTGGAATATCCCCAGGGCCCAGGTCTTGAAGGCTTGGTCCCTAGCTTGGTGCTAAGGGGAGGGGGTGGGGACTTCAGAGGTGGGACACAAGGAGGCCTTCCAGTCACTGGCGGTGTGCCCTTGAAGGGGATAGTGGGAATCCAGCCACTTCCTTCCCCTCTCCTCCATGTCTCAGGCATGACATGAATGGCTCTGTTCTACATGAGCTGCTTCCACGATGCTCTGCCTCTCCATGGCCTAAAAGCACAGGGGGTCAATGGACTACACACTGAAATGTCCAAAACTTTGGGCCAAAATAAGTTTTTTTCTCTTTATTCTTTGATTGTGTGGAGGATTTGTTACAGTACAGAAAGCTAACTGGCACAACCCCCACCTGCTGTCTTGTTTTTCCTCTACTCTCAGGTTCCTGCATCTTCTTATTCTCCATTTCCTCTGTAAACTTCAAGTTCAGAACCAGAGATGGATGGGAAAGCCAGGGCAGAGCAATCACTTCCTTTCTTCTCCATTGGAAAGTTTTCCTTTGAATAGGACATAAAGAAAAACAAATGCTAACTGAAGGGGAGCAGGCAAGACTCGATTGTTCACCCACCCACTGCCTGGGACCACCTGCAGCCTCTTATTCTGCAGAGGCCCGCAGCACTGCAATTCCCAGTGTAAGAAAGCTTTAAGGTAGATTCCTAAAGGGGATCACTGGGCAAAATGGTGCCTGCACTCCAACCTCAGAGAAATATTGATGGGTTGCCTCCATACCTTGTATTAATTGGTGCTTAGCAAAACAACGGGAGGGCCCTTCTGCATTCACCAAGAGAGGCCGTCAAACTTGCAAAACTTTGTTAATCTGATCCTATAAATATTGTTTTATTTTGTTCTTAATTTTAATAAATAATTTAATTACCCTTCCTCCTATTTAGAAGTTCTTCTTTCTTTTTCTAAAAGCTTTATGTATTCTTTGATAATTTTGCATCATGTTGATCTTTATCTTATTGATTTATGAAAGTTTCTCATATGTTAGTCCTTTGATATGAGTTATGAATGTTTTTCCCATTTGTCATTTGGCTTCTGACTTTGCTTATGTGATTTTTAAGCATGAATATTTTATGTGATACTGTAAGTCCCATCAGTTCTTGTCTTTGAGATTTCTGAGTTTTGTTTCACTTCTGGAAATGTCTTTCTCGTAATGCAGTGATATAAACATTCACCAGGCTGGGCATGAGGCTCAGTGGCAGAGCACTTGTCTGACATGCATGAGGCCCTGGGTGTGATCCCAGTGCTGGAAAGGAAAAATACACTTGTGTTTTCGTGGAGCATTCTTGTTGTTTAATATTACTTAAAATCGGTATGTTTTATGTATTTGGATTTATTTTGGTGAAGGACATGGGGTTGGAAACCACTTTACTTTTTTAAAAGCTATCTGCTTGCTAATACAATTATTGAATAATCTACATTTATTTCTGTTGAAATAATGAAACCTTTATCACAAAGTATACTTGCATAATTTTTGTCATATTTCTAAATATCATATCAAATTTATCATACTGTAAATTGGCTTGTGTAACTGAGCTATGACAAGGTTGTACACACACACACACACACACACACACACACACACACACACCTGGTTGTGCTGATTCTCTTTCCCTTTCTGTAAATTTTTCATGGACACTGGACGTTTTCTTGTTTTTCCATGTGAACTACAGAACCAGGATTGTAGCAGAGCACACTCAGGCACACAGGAGTAGGGAGCTCTGGAGATGGGCGTCCATCAGAGTGCAGATGAGTCTTGTGATGTTAACTCCAGAAACACAGTGTACATTTTCATTTAGTCAACACTCCACTGCCCTCCCCAAGCATTTATGTATGTGATTCTTAATCATTTACTTGTCTCTAGGTATTTCTCTCTTCCTACCATGTTATTTTATTAAATGTTTTGTCTTATATAGCTTAAATACCCAACTTGCTAAATTTTCACAGCTGCAGGTAACAGTATAACCCTAACTTCATAAAATTGATGTTTACATCTTTCTTCTGTATCTTAGAAATGCAGAATCAACCTGGAACAACTGTTCTCCCAACATCTACCAAGTCACCTTGGAGAAATCATCCATGCCTGGGAATAGCTCTATTCATTCATGTGCTCATGAATTTAATTATATGTCCAGTTTAGGTTGAGAAAGAATAGCATTTTTAAAATCAATTAATTTATTTTAATTAGGTATGTATGACAGAAGAATGCATTTTGATTCACTGTACACAATTGCAGCACAATTTTACAGTTCTATGGTTGTACAAAATGTAGCATCACACCATATGTACAGTCATACATATACGTAGGGTAATGAGATGGGTGTCCATCTCATTCCACCATGTTTCCTGCTCCCACACACCCTCCCTACCCTCTCTTCCCTTTACCCAGTCAAAATTTCTCCATTTTTCCTATGCCTCCACCCTGCCCATTATGGATCAGCATCCACTTAGCAGAGAAACCATTCAGTCTTTGTTTTTTGGGGATTGGTTTACCTTGCTTAGCATGATATTCTCCAACTGCATACATTTACCTACAAATTGCCATAATTTTATTTTCTTTTAATGCTCAATAATACTCCATTGTGTATATATACTACAGTTTCTTTATCCATTCATATATTGAAGGACATGTAGTTTGCTTCTACAGTTTCGATACTGTAAATTGAGCTGCTATGAACATTGAAGTGGCTGCCTTACTATAGTATACTGTTTTTTTAAGTCCTTTGGAATAGACTGAGGAGTAGAATAGCTGGGTAAATGGTGGTTTCATTCCAAGTTTTCTAAGGAATCTCCATACAGCTTTCCAGATTGGTTGCACCAATTTGCAGTCCCACCAGCAGTGTATGAGGGTGTCGCTTTCCCCACATCCTTGCCAACATTTATCGTTGTCTGTATTCTTGATAACTGCCATTCTGACTGGCATGAGATGAAATCTTACAGTAGTTTTAATTTGCATTTTTTTAACTCCTAGAGATGTTGAACATTTTTCATATATTTGTTGATCGAATGTATATCTTCTTCTGAAAATTGTCTGTTCAGCTCTTTAGCCCATTTATCAATTGGGTTGTTTGGTTTTTAGTGTTAAGTTTTTTGAGTTCTTTATATATCCTGGAGATTAGTGCTCTATCTGATGTGGTTATGGCAAAAATTTGATTCCCAAATGTAGGCTTTCTCTTTACCTCATTGATTGTTTCTTTTGCTGAGAAGAAGCTTTTTAGTTTGGCCTTGAATTCCTTAACCAGGCTCCTAAAGCACAAGAGATAAAATCAAGAATTAGTCAGCGGGAAGGATAGTGTTTTGACAACTTCCTGTCCCTTTGATCACTGATGAGTTTTGAAATCATCTCTGTTATTTTTGGGATCATTGTAAAGAATTATAATTTCCTAGAAAACCATTCATTCCATGTTTTAAAATTGGAGCAATTTAATTCATATCACTCTGCATTTCTGCTTGCTTGACCCATTATCACTTATTAATTATAGAAATGCGCTTTTATTTCATCTGCTGCCTTAAAAATCAGCTAACCTACAATCAGTTCTTGGTGTTATTTGTTAGTACCATTATTTAAAGAATTTCCTAACTTTTTAATTGTTCCTGCACATTTTTTTTCCATAAAACCTCATAGAGACTTACTCCAAGCTGGAAGCAGTGGCACAAGTCAGTAATCCTAGAGACTCAGGAGGCTGAGGCAGGAGGATTGTGAGTTCAAAGCCAGCCTCAGCAAAAGCAAGATTCTAAGCACTCAGTGAGACCCTTTCTCTAAATAAAATACAAAATAGGGATGGGGATGTGGCTCAGTGGTAGAGTACCTCTAAATTCAATCCCTGGTACCTGATTAAAAAAAAAAAAAAGACTTACTCCAGGCCATGAACTCATGACCTGCTGAGTACCTTACAAAACTATAGCATTGGATTCTAAGAAAACCCATCTTGTAACCAAGGGACTCAAGACACTGTGTTCTGAAGTCCAGATAAGTTTGGGTGACAACATCAGGTTTGTATCCGTGTGGTTAGAATCCAAAGTTGGCTTTGTTCTCAATACCTACCCTTTACACTGTCCTTGAATTCATTTCATTTTTCTAACTCGATAAAGACACAAGCTTTTAAACTTGCGTATATATTTTCTATCAAGAACTGGCAGAGCTGTCCAGTGCCTCTCATACTGAGTTTCTCTGTTCCTCTTGAGCTACAGGTTTCAGTACATTACAGAAACCATGGGACTCCCAATCCTCTGCTTCGTGGTGGGTAAATTATTAACTAAAAGGATGACCTCGTCCAGCCGAGTGCTCCCTCTGGGAAGCCCATGTTAGGCTGAAGGAGAAGACCTTCCTTTGTCCACTGACATCATTTGACTGAGGCGTTTCTACCACATGGTGTTGGTTGTACATTCTGGTCTGATCTTGTTTCTAGTTCCCATCTTTATCCTTTTTCAATTTCTGAGTGTAAGACGTTGAAGTGGGATAGATACCCAGTCATGTTGTGTAAGAAATGACTTTCCACATCTGATTCTGAGACCTGCTGTCGCTATCTTCCAGGAAACAAGAGGTGGCTTCCCTATCGTATTTATGACACAAAAAACATGATACAAATCATGTTGAGCTAGCTTTTTCATATCCTCTCAGATTATGTTTAAAAAGAAGGCTTCTGGAGAGGAGAGAAAACACCGGACTCCTGACTTTCTGAGCCTGGCGTTCTCCACATCCATCATCACCAGCAAACGCCAGGAAGCTGCTGTTCTTCATGGCAGAGGTCACTCCACTGTGTGCACACACCACGTTTTCTTCATCCCTTCATCTGCTGAGGGAGTGCGGTGAAGATAGAAGGCGATTAACGGAGTAGAAGAAGGGAATTGAGGGGTGAGACGGGACGGGAGAGAGTGGAATGGTGAAGTGAGATTGGTCAACTTATGTGTGTGCATCATGGATATGCCACAGTGAATTCCACCTCTACCTAACTCTGCAAAGCACTCACTTAAAGAACTATGACTGAATAGGAGGACCAGCAGAGAAGAGGAGGGGAATAGGGAAGGAGGAGGGAAGGGATGGTGAAGCACTGGAGCCTGGCATATTGGTGTCAAAATTCTCCCCAATACTATGTATGACTATAAAGCACTAATAATAGATGAAAATCAGCAAAATTGGTAACAAAAAAAGCAATAGAGAAAATAGGTAGAACTGAAAGCTCATGTTCAGGAGAAGCAAAAGAAGGAAATCGTTCTCCAGGCTGTTCTGGGAAGCGTCCTTCCTGCGAGGTCTGGGGGTGATGGCTGTCTGACCACCATGTGGGTGATGACGGCAGGTTCCCCCAGGGCTCTGGCTCAGCCTGTGGGCTGACGGGGAAAGATCTCATCATACTTTTAAGGTTTTGCTTCCAAATCAAATTATTTTTTTTTTTAGTTGTAGAAAGACACAATAACTTTATTTTATTTATTTGTTTTTTTGTGGTGCTGAGGATTGAACCCAGTACCTTACACATTCAAGGCAAACGCTCTACCAACTGAGCTACAACCCCAGCCAAAATCAAAGCATGTAAAGTCATTGGCTGGTCCTAGCCAGGTTAGGTTCTGGCCCCAAACCCAATCAAACCAAACCCATGAAGAAGCTTCTCTTCTTCGAGTTCTCCCCACAGTAAGGAAAGGTTTACACCAAGAGCACCACCTGGGGAGGGCAGGAGGCAGTACAGGTGAGAGGGTGAGAGCAAGTGTCCAAGCGCATCTGAAGCCCCCGGGTCCAGCTGCCTTGGCCTGAGGGCCTCTTCCTTCAGTGCTCTCAGGAAGTAACCAGAAGTGCATCAGTTACTGGAGGTCCAGCACACTGATGTTTACAGATGAGTTATTCAGAGTCACAAAGAGTTGACACTCAAGTATTTGAGAATTGAAATTTTAAGGGGAAACAATGGAAAAATTACATGAAATGAAATATAAAGTTTATGCAAATGTGTAGAGGAAAGACCTAAAAGAAATCCCTCAAAATGTTAAATTGATGAACCAGGAACCAGGCTTACGGCTGGTTTAATCTCCCCCTCTACTTCTCCTTCAATTGCATCATTTCTGCACTTAGATGATAAGACTATTTTAAAGTTTGTGTCCACTAAAATAAAAACAAAGTAAATATGGAGCCCCAGTGAAATATATTAACCTGTTCACACCTCACTAACTTATTACGTGTTGGTTGCATGTTGTTTGTAACTTTAAATCCAAGTAGTACTCTTCATTGCTAGATACACATAAAAGAGTCAAATTAGAAGGTAAAGCTGAATAATCTGATTCACATATTCCAGACTCTCTAATCTAGACTCTCAGGTTATGACGTGTGGATAATATTCTAGAAAACAAGGAGTGGTGGTCACCTGGCCAAACTCTTTCCAGAGGTCAGCACACACAGCTTTGGGAGCATGCAGGTGGGTGGGTCTCCCCTCCTGGCTCTGGAGACAGCTACCCAAGGCTGGGAGGAAGGCTGAATCAGACCCAGGCTGCAGGTTGAGAGCTCAGGTTCAAATGCCACTTTTTCTCTTGGGTCTGGGCACTTGTCTGGATTCTCCGATTGCTTTTCTTCTGTGAGTCTCACTTTCTGTTTGTAAAATGAAGCTAGTCACCCCAATTCTTGAGTTCATAGTCAGAATTGAAGAACTTTTCACAGTAACAATTAATAATTACAGAACCTGTTGTACATTCATATCATTGGAATGGAGAAATCCCAGGAGATAATGCATTGTGTGTGTGTGATGTTCTGAGCACCATGATAAGCACTTTACAGACAACACTTTCCTTACCTTCAAGTCATGGTCAATGTACAGAGAAGAAAACTAGGAACAAAGAAGGAAAAAAAAACCTGGCGTCCATCTGATGCAGAAGAAAACAGCAATCACTGTTATATAAAAAGTCTGAAACGCACAGCGGCTTTCAACACTCCTCAACCATCTTTCACCTTGAAATTGTTGTTTCCATGGTAAGGGTTCTGAGGGACAACATGACTTGGGAACACAAATGTCTCCTAATAGTGAGAGGGAAAGGAGGGAAGAGTGGCCACAGGCAGAAGGAGACCAAGACAGGGAAGAAGAGTGAGAGTTCAGCACAAGGAAAAGGCACTGAACAAATTTCAAGCTTTGTAAAATTATCGGTATTATTTGATGATGCATGTAATTTGAAATAAATTCAAATACTCAGTCAGTTAACCTGATGATCCCATTCAATAACTGTTTGGATTGAAAAAGAAAAGTAAAAATTTCAGGCATTCCCAGCCTGGCACGGTGGCATGTGACTATAAGCCCATCAACTGGGGATGCTGAGGCAGGAGGATCACAAGTTCAAGGCCACTCTCAGAAACTCAGTAAGACCCTGTCTCAAAAATAGAAAGTAAAAAGGTCTGGGGATGTGGCTTAGTGTTAAAGCACCCCTAGGTTCAATCCCCAGTACCAAAAACATATAAAACAATAAAATAAAGTAAAACTTGAACATCAAAACTGTTCTTGTATTACACAAATTGAACATCATAAAGCGTTAAAAAACAGAATTTAGTCATATGGTTATCTTCAGGAATTATTAAACAAATATTGACAGAATCTGAAACTTTTTACATATAAAATAGACTACGAATATTAACATTAACTGTTTTACAAATGTTCAAGCTGCATGCACTATTATATAATGTGTTGCATGTATTTCTTAAGATTGAAACAAATAATACAAATGATTATTTTCAAATAATTCATCAGTGATAGATAAGGTTTTTTTATTAAAGTATGTATTATAGAATCATCACAATTTTAGAAGAAAAATGTGATTGAATACATATTCTAATCTCCTGATTTAACTTTGTGAAGCTGACATCCAGGTTGACTCCAGTGTCTCCTTGTAGTTGACTAACGTCTTTCTGAGAGATGAGTAGGTTTAAATTAAAATGCCAATATTATGGTCACATTCACTAGAAGAAAGGGAAGCAAAATGAATACAACAGTTACTAATAGGGCATTATGTAAAATTGTGGATGTGAAACCGACGTGATTGGGCAATCTGCATTTGGGGTAAAAATTGGGAGTTCATAACCCACTTCAATCTAATGTATGAAATATGATATGTCAAGAGCTTTGTAATGTTGTGAACAACCAATAAAAAATAAAATTAAAAAAAAGAAAACAAAAATGAAAAATGAATTATACAATCTGACCTCCAATTCTCCAGCTTTTGTTGAATCCGGCTAGTACTTTCCTTCTCCTTGTTATTAAACTAATTATTGAAAAGATACAGGAAAGATTTCTAAAATTGAATACTACTGGAGATTTCCAATTATCTGAAAAATTTCCTGTGACAGATTTTGAAACTATTTTTTCTTTCCACATTTAGTTTCATGGTTACAAAATGTCTTAAAGAGACACTTTTGTACTAGTTATTATAGCAAAATTATACAATAACGCCAACCAGCCAACTATGTATTTTCAAAATGTCTTCTCTTCCTAGGGAAAAAAAGTTTCTTTTTACTATCAGCCAAGGTCTTGCTCTAAGAGCTTGAGAGGAGGCATGAAGCCTACCTTTACTTAAAATTGGCCCCAGTACCCCAGGTTGACAGCCTCCCTGGCTCTCAGCACCTACAGGCCAAGTGAAACATTCCTCATTTTGTAAAAGAAACTGCACTACAACCTTATTAAGGGGGCACTTCTGTTAATAACTTAGCCCTTGTGCTGAAAAATATTTTTTGCAAACTTTCTTCTTATTAAATATTTTGTAAATATTTCACAGTATCCTTTTATACAAAACCAATTCACAATATTGACAACACCAGCTGCGTTTTGGGCACTTCTGGCTTCAATTATGTTGCCAATCAAAATGGTCTAGAAAGGATCCAGCAGATGAGTTTCACGTGTGCCATTATCTTGATAACCTTAGCCTGGGATCTTTTCTGTTTTTCATTTCTCTTCTTTGCTTTTCCCCTCACCTAAACTCCAGGCAAGATAGCCACATTATCAGCTACTATACCTCTGAGTTCTTTATTTAATGCCATGTTTTGATTAAATATCTTTACGTACTACAGAATCCAGCAGCCCCACGTCTGGATGCATACATCCACAGGAAATGGCACCTACATATGGAACAGACACCTGCATGCGCATGGCTACCACTGCACCAATGTGGAATCAGCTAGATATCCATCAACAGAGAGAAAGAGATTGTGGTATATTTATACAGTGGGATATTATTCAGCCACCAAAAAGGATGATAGTCTATCATTTGCAACAAACAGTGGAATATTATATATTATATTATATTATAACATAATATAATGTTATAATAATAACATATTATTATGTTGATAATCTAGCATATTCTCACTCTTAGAGATGCTAAAAAATATCAGTGTGAATGTAGAGTAGTGGTTCCTATAGGCTGGGAAGGTGGGGAGTCATGGAGAGACAGAAGCTGGAGAGCAGGTGCCAAGACACAATTAGAAAGAAGAAATGAGCTCTGGTGATGTGTGGTGCAGAGCGGGACTGTAATTCACAACAGCCTACTCATGTTCTATGAGTAACCAGGAGAGAGGAGCTAGAGGCTCCAAACACAGTGTTGATACAGGCATGGAGATAGTAATCATCTGATTTGGTCAGTACGCATTGTATACTTGTATTAAAATATCACTGTACCCCATAAGTAGACATATTTACATATATGTGATGTATGACATATTTATAATCATGTGTTCATCAAAAATTAAATATTTGAGGAAATGGAAATACTAACTACGGATTTGATTATCGCACATGGTACATACATATCAAATCATCTGTTTCCTACAAATTCATGTAATTAAAATAATAGTAAATTAAAGGGGACAATTTTAATGTAGAGCAAATGAAACTTCAAGTTCTCTGAGAGTCTCATTCACAGGCATACATGCATGAATCACTTGCCAAGGATTGCATTATTGAAACAGACCTTAAAATCCACAGTATGTTGGAGACCTGTGTTTTCCTCTGTGGGAGAGTTGATCTACGTTTGTAATTGCTGCTGATGAGAAGGCATTGGTACAGTAACTGAAGGTGTAATCTTCCTTTTGCTCCTGTGCAAGGAACAGCATGCACTCTGCATACTAACAAGCCTTTGCCAAACCCTGATAGAAATGCCCAGCCTTTGTGCATGGCTAAGGATGGACAGGTGCCACTGTGTCCTAGCTGCTTCAGACTTACTGCTTGGCTGATTGGGATGGTTTCAACAGTCAGTAGTTTACTTCCCCAAGCATACAAACAATGCATAGAGGGTAAAAGCACTATTTAAAATAGTGGCTATAGTGATCTGTATGTCAAATAATCTGATTGATAATTCTAAGTCATTTGGGTCACCTTCTTCACAACCTTAACCAGATCATCATGATGTTGCCTGGTGGTTGACAAAGGTCCACATAAGAACATTTTTTTGTGGCTTTCCCAAGCATACTTCGTTAGGAATATCCTGAAGCCCAAGCTTCTGCAGGACTTGAGTAACTCATTTCCCTGCATTTGATACCTGTGAGCTGCAATATGGCACAACACCACAGATTCAGGACATGGACAGCAATATCTCCTTTAGGGAGCAATCCTACCATCCCTGGGACTCCTGAGTACTATCAATCACAGGTCATCACCTGACCTTGACAAGGGGTGGACCCAAGTGTCAGTCCACATAATAAATAACAATAAAGAATATAGAGGTTACATAGTTTTGAGATTAAAGTAAATGTTAGTAGAAAGCATTGAGTTTCCTTCTGGCATCCCTGAATCTCGCAATTTGAGTCATGCTCACATCCTACTTTGAAGTCACTGATGTAAATGTTTCCTTATGAAACCCAACACCTTAGATTTTCAATCTGCAGAATTTAAAAAAAAAAAAAGCCCTCTTATCCATGAACCCTGGTGTAGAAATTCTGGATTCATCCTTAGTCAATAATGTGTTACTCCAATAGCAGGTAAAATATGGACAACTCCCTACTCCCTCATTGGAAGCAGATTGGGGCATTTTCCAGCTTGAAAATTACAGGCCCCAGCTACAGGGGTCTTTCACACCTCCCTGAGCTGCCAATCTCTTCTCTCTTAGCATCCTTGGAGAAGCAGATTTTACTCATATTCATACTTTTCCACCAAAATAGCCTTTAATCTGAGCTACAAACTATTATTTTAACATTTGGGATTGTGAAGAAAAATAAATTTCAAAAACATTTTTTTATAAGGGTCTTTAATAGAAGATGAGAGAATCAAGAGGAAGCTAAGGAGATGGACATCTTGCCTACAGTAAGATGAGCAAATAAAGGAACAGAATGCAAGGTGAAGACAGCTCTCAACAGTCGGGCCATGCGGGCCTCTGGTTACTGCTGGATTGCTCTGTCCTCCAAAGCGAGCTGCTCAGATCAGCTTAGCAGAGCGATGTACTTTATAAGCTGAGCAAGATGAATGGTGTGTTAAGGCTTTATGGACTTGTTATGACAGCTAATTTCGTATGGCCTGACATAGTATCTGAGCACGTGTAGAGATGTTCATTCCTTTCTACCGCACTGTAGACACTGCACCCTGAGCCCCTCTCCAGGTCACTCATAACGGCTGACAAACACCCTGCTGCCCACAGGAATGAAAGTTGTAAGTCATCGGACTTCAGCCTGAAAAGTGAGAGCAGAGCGCAGGGCCCATGCGTCTTTTTAATGACTGTATGGCAGAAATCGTGCACAGCTTTACTGTGATCACCGAGGAGGGGACTCAAAGGACACCTAATGAATTAGCCATAACTTTGATTTAGGTGACATACGGCCTGACAAATGAGGGACAATTGCCATGCCACGGAGTGTATCGGCCCCTCCACGGAGCCACACTTGTGACGCAGGCTGCCTTTGTTTTCTCGTGCTGTGATTCCTTTCAGATACTACAAGGTCAAGTGGCGATCACTGAACACCATGGCGCACAGTGTGCTCCCAACAGTCTCCCAGGGCATGCAGCCCCCACACAGCCCCTGCACACCTCCCCACGGGGCCACCAGTCCCCCTCCCCCCTGAGGTCGCTTCCAGGTGGATTCTCGGCAACAGTGCCAATATTCAGTTGATCTTTATTTATGGAATAATATTTATAAAACTTCATCTGACTTTAAGCAAGTGAAAACATAAAACTAATGACAAAATACCAATTTTAAAACTTGTCAGTTTACTAGGAATTAGAATCATCTTGTAGCCCATATATCAGTATTTGGGTGGCTGTTTTAGCTGCTTATAATCTTCCACTTATCATACCTGATCCTTTGGTTTTGGGGGATGTATTTTGAACACTATTTAAAAATGCAGGATTTCTAAGCAGATTCACTGCAGTACCAATCACAGTGCTACCCACAGTCAAGCTTAATTATCACACTTTGTATCTACAGTCAGGTGGATCTGTTTAGTGGGCAACAGGATATATGTCTCACATCGAAGAATCAAATAACAGCAGTCTCTTATTTTTCCAGATAAATTTCATGACTGTCTTTTCTATTTCTATGAGGAATGCCATTGGGATTTTGATGGGAATTGCATTAAATCTGTATAGTGCTTTTGGTAGTATGGTCATTTTGATGATATTAATTCTGCCTATCCAGGATCAAGGGAGATCCTTCCATCTTCTAAGGTCTTCTTTGATTTCTTAGAGTTCTATAGTTTTCATTATTGAGGTCTTTTATCTCTTTTGTTAAGTTATTTTTTATGCTATTGTAAGCAAGAAGAGTGAAGCAGGTGGCATCACTATACCAGACCTTAAACTTTACTGCAGAGCAATAGTAACAAAAACAGCACAGTATTGGCACCAAAATAGACATGTAGACCAACTGTACAGAATAGAGGACACAGAGAATAACCCACAAAATTACAGTTATCTTATATTTGACAAAGCTGCCAAAAACGTACATTGGAGAAAAGATAGACTCTTCAACAAATGGTGCTGGAAAGTTGGATATCCATATGCAACAAAATGAAATTAAACCCCTATCTCTCACCGTGCACAAAACTCAACTCAAAAGTGGATCAGGGACCTAGGAATTAAACCAGAAACACTGCATCCTAGAAAAAAGTAGGCCCAAATCTTCATCACGTGGGATTAGGCCTCAACTTCCCAATAAGATTCCTGTAGTGCAAGAATTCATATCAAGAATCAATAAATGGGATGGGGTTCAAACTGAAAAGCTTCTTCTCAGCAAAAGAAACAATCAGTGAGGTGAATAGAGAGCCTACTAATTGGGATAAAATTCTTACTACATGCAAATCAGATAGAGCACTAATCTCTAGAATATATAAAGAAATCTAAAATCTTAACACCAAAAAAAATAACTTAATCAATAAATCGGCCAAGAAATTGAACAGACATTTCTCAGAAGAAGATATACAATCAATCAACAAATATATGAAAAAATGTTCATCATCTCTAGCAATTAGAGAGAAGCAAATCTAAACCACTCTATGATTTCATCTCACTCCAGTCAGAATGGCAGCTATTAAGAATACAAGACGACAATAAGTGTTGGTGAGGATGTGGGGGAAAGGCACACTCATACACTTCTCGTGGGACTGCAAATTGGTGCAGCCAATATGGAAAGCAGTATGGAGAGTCCTTGGAGAACTGGGACTGGAACCACCATTTGACCCAAATATCCCTCTCCTTGGTCTATACCCAAAGGACTTAAAAACATCATACTTTAGGGACATGGCCACATCAATGTTTATGACAGCACAATTCACAATAGCTAAACTGTGATGCCAACCTAGATGCCCTTCAGTGGATGAATGGATAAAAAAAATGTGGTATATATGCACAATGGAATATCACTCAGCAATAAAAGAGAATAAAATCATGGCATTTGCAGGTAAATGGATGAAGCTGGAGAATATAATTCTAAGTAAAAATTAGTCAATTCCAAAAAACCAAATGCTGAATGATTTCTCTGATCTAAGGATGCTGATCTATAATATGCTATGCGGGGGCAGGGGGGAGATTAAATGAATTCCAGATAAGGCAAAGGGGAGGGAGGGGAAATAGGGGTAGGAAAGATGGTGGAATGTGATGGTCATCATTTCCCTAAGTACATCTAAGAAGACACGAAAGATATAACTCTACTTTGTGTACAACCAGAGATATGAAAAATTGTGCTTTATATGTGTAATATGAATTGTAATGCATTCTGTTGTCATAAATAAGACATCAGAATTGAAAAAATAAGAAATAAAGAATTAATTAGGGAGAATGAAGACAAAAAAGAAGAAGAAGAGAAATAAACAACAGCAGTATATTCTTCTGCAGTTCCCCGCCAGCTCTTTTCCAGGTCTCATGAAGTGTCCACTACTGGAATGACCAGGACCTCCAGAAAGACTCTGCAACCAGCTTCAGTTCTAGACCAAATTCTGATTAAGGTCCAGTACAATGAAAGGACCTGTAGTTTGTTCTAACTTCACCGTATGAGACGCACAGTGGGGATGCTAATGATGTCAGGAAGAATAGTTTCAGATGTTTTCAAACAGAGTCCTCTGCAAGCATTATTCACACTAAGTAAAAACCAGAGACTTCTCTCTCTGGGTGATTTTCTCACTGACCGGGGAAGGATCGAGTACTAGGACAGGTCACCTGGACAGCAACAGAGCTTTCTTTCCTGTTAGTGGGGCTTGTGGAGCCGTGGATAGTGTGTCTGTTGAATAAAAATGTTCTCAGATAAATAATTTCAGATATGTCTGTTATCTTGTATCTGAAGCCTTTTTATGTCAAAATATGTAAACTAGAAGGGACTTCAATCATTAAACTTTGGTAAACCCTGTTTAGCTTCCATGTTCTTCCACAGTGTCGATGGCCCACATTCAGTGGAGTGTGAGCTGTCTGCTTTGGTAGCACCCGAGAGAGATGACTGTGGAGGTAGCATTCATGCTCCTGGCTTGTTTGGTTTGTTTGCTTGTTTTCTTAAGGATGAACGTCAAAGAACAGCAACTATACAAAAAAAAAAAAAAAAAAAAAAAAAAACTTGAGATGGCAAATGGCATCTAATATACACACTGTTCTACACACAACGAGGTGAAAGAAATTCCCTGCCATCATGCTGTTTCCCTGCAAGCCATAGAAAAACTGCAATAATATAATTCCAGGTAGTTTTAATTGCACTGAAGACAAAGAAAGGTAAGATGACATAGAGACAAAAAGTCTTTTTCATTATTATGTTTAATAGAAGAGTCAGGAGATACTTGTGTAAAAAGCAAAAAAAAAAAATTTAAAAAAATTTTAAACATGAAGAATATTCAGAAGCATCAATATTAAGAGAGAGTATTTACACAGTAAGTACAAGGGTGGCTTTAACCTTAATTTTGTCCCTAAATAATGGAATAACATTTTAACACCTGTCTCAAACATCTTTGCCTTCCTAGGCTTGCTGAAATGTGTGAAAGCATTCTCCTTCCCAATGCAATAAGAAACTACTTCAACTCCAGAAATAGGATAAATGTGTCTAGGAGCTTCACATCACCTCAATTGAATTTATTTAATATCTTTATGTTTGTTTCTTGCATTCCTGAGGAAATATTTTTATTGAGAAATATGGAGGGGGAAATGATATATTTGTGGCTGAAAATCAATGGAGACACTAAAGTTGACTTTTTTTTAATACAGAAGAGCACTGGAGGAAGAGGAGACAACGTAATTATTGATGCTGATGAAGATGGTGCTGATGTTGGTGGCGGCAAGATGGTGGTACTGCTGCTGGTGCTGCTGGTGCTGCTGGTGCTGCTGGTGCTGAGGCTGCTACTAGGGATGTGGTGGTACTGGTGCTGGTGCTCGTGATTGAAAGGTCAACCAAGTTGTTTTAAATGAGACTTAAATGACCCAGTAGCAAAGCAGGATGTGATGTGATAATAAGCACCAGCACAGCCTGGCTTGAAGTCAAGGGGCTTGCACTCTGGCTCAGGCTATGCTACTGAGTAGCTACGTGTCTCTGGCCCCTGCCTTGCACTCACTGAGAAGTTGACTTTCTTGGTGTGGGTAAATAGACAGCACAAAGGCATGCCTGCCCCTCACATAGGTCAGTGACAGAAGCTATGACACATGTCAGTACATACCATGGAACCCTAATTTCACTCCAGCAAGCAAAGTACACACTACATTGATGGTGATTAATCATCAAAATGAAGCACAGCAAGACCGTTTTGTGTCTGGTGGAAGGTGAGGACACAGAAGTGTCAAATATAAAGTATCCTAACAGCCCAATTGTTTTCTTTTTCTTTTTTCTTTCTTTCTTTTTTGCTATGTAGTTCACAGTTAAAAGGGCTGCCATCAAGACAGGTGGCCCCAGTTATGCGTGACACGTCCTCTGGCGCTGCAGCCTGACCCCTGGAGCCACGTGCAGGTGCAGCCCAATTTTTTTCTTAATGCATGCTTGAGGTATACAACATGCTGTTTTGATACACATATATACAGTAAAATGACTAGTGCAATTAGCAAACCAAACTACCTTCATCATTGTGTGCATGCATGTGTTAAGAGCACCTTAAATCTACTTTCGCAGACTTCCAATACAAAAGGCCATGTTGTCAACCCCAGTTTTCATGCTCTGTATTCATCTCGGGACTTACTAGACACTACTCACAGGTGTGACTGGGCAGTACTGTCCTTTCTGGTTCTCACTTCTTCTATTCAGCATAATGTGTTCCAGGTTTACAGGTGTATCCATGTTATGGCAAACAGCAGTATTTCCCTTTTTAAGGCTGAATAATATTCATACACACACATGTGCCAAAATCCATTAATCCATTTACCATCTTTGGACACTTAGGATGATTCCATGTCTCTGCTACTGTGAATGATGTTGCAATAAAGCCTGGGGTGCAGATGTCTCTAAGAGGTGCTGGTTCAGTTATTTTTTGGGGGAGGGCATATCCCAGAAGAGAGTCTGCTGGATCATGTGTGGTGGTCCTATGTTTAAAGCACGTTGAGGACCCTCCAGGCTGTTCCACACCACATCTGCCTCAAGTGAATGCCCAAAGTGTTCTGGTGCCTTCTTTTCTCCACATCCTGACCAACTCTCGCCTCTGCTTTTGGTAACACCCGTGTTAAAATGTGGGAGGTGACAGTTCCTTGTAGTCCTGGTTCCCATTTCACTGGATAGTAGTGGTGCCAAGTGTCTTTTCTACATCTGTTGCTCATTTTTAGTTTTTCTCTGGAAAAACATTGATTTAATCCCTTTACTCATTTTAAATCAGGTTATTTGGTAGCTTTGCCAATGAAATTGTACAAATTCCTTATATTTTTGACACAGATCTCTTATTAGGTTTATGATTTTCAAATATTTTGTCCAAATTCTTAGCTGAATTAGACAATATGCCAACGATATCATACAGCACAGAACGTGGGATTTAGCATGCTGTGCTATTTGTTCTGATGCTGGTAAGTCCATCCACGCAACGCACCACATCAACAGAAGGAAAAAATGAAGGCACAGGATAATCTCAGCAGATTCTGAAAAGGCATTTCACCAAATGAAACAGTGTTTCATGATGAAAAGTCTCAAAAAATAGATTTGCATAGAAGGAAATAATATGAACATATTATGTTCACTTATGAAAAAAAGTCTCACAGCAAACATCATAATATATGGGAAAAAGTTGACATCTTTTCTTTGATAATCTGGTGCAAGGCCAGGATGCTCATGGATGCCACTTCCTTTTAATAAAGGACTGGAGACACTGGAAAGTTCCATCAAGCAAGACAGAAGAAAGCATCTAACCCAGAAAGGAAGGACTGAATTTGTCATGCCTATCTGTACATGACCTTAGAGGTAGAAAACTGTGAATGACCACACACATGTGCACACACACGCATACACAACACACACACTAAACTTAGTAACTCAGTAAAAAAAAAAGGGATAGAGAATCAACCTATAAGTCAACCTATAAGTTGAATTTCTTTACGCCAAAAGCTGTCTACTGGAAAAAGAAATTGAGGAATAATCCCAGGGCCTTCATGCCCCTATTCATTGAGCTCTTTAACATGTAAGAGAGCTCAATGAGACCTGGTCTGTTGCCATTTGAATAACCATGGGGCCCCATGTACTTTAGAGCCACATGGTTTCCTGAGGAGTCCTCTGGGACTGTGGCACCGCCTTCCTGAATTGAAAGCGTTTGCATTGCTTTCTGGACTCAGCTCCACCATCCAGGGTTTCCTCCTCAAGCCCTAGTGTCTCCCTGTCTTCACTGTGAGCTTCACTGCCAGAATCCAGGGACTCATTTAGTTCTTTCCTTTCCTACCAAAATTACAGGTAGTGGTTCTCTTTTTCATACCTCAGGGAAAAAGGTGTTTCTCTTCCTCATCTTTTTTCCCCTTTATTTATTTTCTCCTTACAGTGTTTAAAGAGGATTTTTTTCTTTCTTTTCGTTTTATTATTTATTTTAGCATGAAATCTTGAAAGACCAGCTGTTGACAGGTTGAATATTCAGATAAGCACAGACTGTTGTCAAGGCTAGACAGAAGATGCTCCTGCTCCCTGACAAACCCTCAGTGTCTCCTGCAGGTCAACAGTTTATCGCCACAGACCCTGTAAGTGACAAAGATCAGCCCGTGCTGTCTGCTCTTGGCATCTTCTCCCCTCTCCATGGTTTGAGAGTGGGCAAGTCATTCTGTTCTACGCAGCAGGGATTCAGATCTGGAGGCTCAAACCTCTGGGTGAGCCCAACCAGTACTCTGGATTGCCATTGTCACAGCACCCAGGGCCGCGCCTGCGCAGCCTGCACCATCCTGGCTAAACCTGGCAGCCTGTGCACCCACATGCAGGATTCTGGGTGTCATTGCTGTTTCTTAAATCCCTTGTTGTGAATCCCGTGTCTTCAAGAGGCTGGAGCTGAAGCAGACCTCCTGTCATCTGCTGGTAGGTGACGGAGCTGGAGAGCACATGCTGAGGGGTGAGCAAGAGCTGAAAGGTGAGGGGCTGATGCTGTCTCTCCTATGCAGGAGCTGGAGAGGGAGAGGTGTAAGAAAACAAAGGGGGCCTCATGGAAAAAGAAGGGAGAGCAGCAGAGTAGGGGAGGGTCAGGTGGAGGGAGGGGGAAGGGGAGGTCCTAGGGAATAAATTGGATCAGATTATTTTATGTCACCTATGGAGATGTTACAATTCACATGTCGCCCCGATATTATGTGTAATTATAATGCACTAATGAAAACATAAAGAGCAGGTATGACTGAGGTTGAAGATTTAGTATTTATTAATTTACACCAATGCATTTTTAAAAATTTATTTCTAAGCCAACACTGTGGCCCATGCTTGTAATCCCAGTGGCTCTGGAGGCTGAGGCAGGAGGATCATGAGTTCAAAGCCAGCCACAGCAACACAGCAAGGCTCTAAGCAACTCTGCCAGACCCTGTCTCTAGATAAGAAAATACAAAAAAGGGCTGGGGGTGTGTCTCAGTGGTTAAGCACCCCTGGGTTCAATCCTGAGTACCCCCCCCCAAAAAAAAATCGTATCTATGAACTTCCACCACCCAGAACACACTCAGGTGAATGCCTTCCGCACCTTTTGTTGAAAGGATAAGGCTTTATTCAGCTCCTTTTGCACTTATCTCAAAAATTAGTGGACGTGTCTGGCTGGGTGGCCCTGTTTCTGCGTTTTCTGTTCTGATCTGTTGATTTTATGCCTTTCCCACCTGCCAGTGCCCACAGCTTTGGTTGCTGCAGCTGAAGGAGTTTCAATATTGAGCAGACTCATTCTTCCCTGATTTTTGTTCATCAAAATTAGAACATTTGGTTTCTCTAGGTACTTTGATTTCCCATAGGAAGTTTAGAGTAAGCTTCTCTCTGTCTACCAAAATACTTGCTGTGACAATTTTTATTCCATTAAGCTTACCAATGAATTTAGGGACAACTGATGTCTTGAATGTGCTGTCCCTAACGTCTTGGGCGCAGTACGCTGATCTATTGTGTGGTCTGCAGTCTTCAGTGACTTCAGCACTCGGAATCCGTCCATGGTTTGTTAGACTGCACCTGCACATTCCAGGGTGGTTATCTTCCACTACTTCACAAAGGGGAGACTCCAAGTGGAACTGCACCCAGGTCACGTGGGGAACTGGAAATGGACGCCAGACTGCATCCCCATTTTCACACACTAGGCCACAGCCCCACTCTGCCTCACTCCTGCCCTGGGACAGAATTTCCAGTCGGTAGAGCCCTCTGTGAAGGACACTGGCCCGAGGCAAGGTGCACAGCAGCAGGCCTAGCTGTCATTGAGGGACAGGGTGTGTCCTGAAGGCTGCCCTCCCTCAGGTGGTGACCTCTTCACTTCCCCTCACCTGCAAGCGCAGGACTTCCAGGCAGTGGGCCAGTTCCTATCTCCAGAGCCACTGGGATTACAGAGATGCTCAACCAGAGGGACTGGCCTACCCTCCCTGTGAGTGAATGTGCCCAGTCACCAAGGAAGACGCTCTTCCTGCCCCCCCCCACCCGTGGGGCATCCCGATTTCCAGAGACGTGGAGTGGAGAGGCACACACATGTGTGTACATAGATGTTCTATTGTTTTTGCCCAATGCCTGGGCACTTATTTTTATTCAAATTTCTTTTCCTGCTTTATCATTGCACTGGCTGCAGCCTTTCCTGGTGGACATGAAACTTGACACTCTCAGTACTAATTAGTGATGTCTAATGGGAAAACCACACATTCTACCAGTGTCTGCCACAATAAGCCTTTCTGGTAATTGATGTCTTCCAGTGGGTCACATCTCATTACCCTGGGTAACTTCATAAACTGATCTGACAGGTGATATTGACCACATGATTCGTCAACCTCAGAAGCAGGTTTGGGTGACAGTTGGCAGAACAACGCTGTGAGTCACGTTAACCTGGGTAAGCAGAACGCAATTTGCATGATTCCCTAAGTAGTTAGATCTTTGATATCTGCACCATGGAGAAGTACACCCATGGCTGGCTTTCTACCTGAGCCCAGGAAATGAGGCCAAGTGCACAGCCCATAAGACAGGAAGAGGGGCACATTTTGGACAGAGATATTCCATTTTCTCTGGACGTCAGGGAAAAAGCAACTGCTCTCTGCCTCCTTCTCAGCATGAACCAGTGTGAGCACTTTCATTATGTGGAAGAATAAGAAGGGAATCGGTCTTCTCACTCCTTTGTAAGTCTCCTCGGGGCTTCTCTGCCAAGGGAAATGAGGTCCACATCACTACCTGGAGTAATTCTCTGTGGAGAAGACAGATAATATTCATGCTAATACTCATATTGTGAAATCTGGCTATTGGTATTTTGGATTGGGAAATTGGATTTTGGCATTTTTATCTTTTTGGAATTTAAATCAATATAGATGAATAATTATAATAACAAAAGATACATTTTCCATTTGGGGCATGTTTTAAATTAAATTTTCTAATAAACAATACTCAATATCATATATGGTTTATAGGTAAGATAAAACTGTAACTTAAATGAGTTTAGCATTTATCAGAATCAACATTTGGGGTGACGTATTTCAAGACTTCCCTGTTTCTCTCAAGTAAAACCCACCCAAATGTTAAAAGTCTGAGAAGACATTTGGAAGGTGGAAAATTTAGGATTATAAGAGATTAAAATCTATGATCTATATTTTTTCTATTAGGAAACTTGCTTTTTATTTTTTGAGGTCACCTGACATAAGACAGAGTCTAGAGAAACCCCAGCATGAGGCCCTGGAAGGAGGGGGAGACCCAGGGAGGCCTGGGTTCTGGGGCCCAGCTCTGGAAGCCCACGCCCTTCTGCCCAGCCCAGCTCTGGAATGCCCCCAGGCCCTGGGAGGTGAACTGTGCACCGTGGCCCAGCCCAGCCTGGGCGCCCAGGAGCCCACCCTCTGTGACTTGCAGCCCTCAGCATGTCCCCAGGCTTTCCCGCTGAAGGCCTTCCTCTCTAGCCCCACGTCCTCTCTCCACACAGCCCCAGAGTCCACTCCCGGCCGCCCAGCTGATCCTCAGAGCTCTGTCGAGGCTTGGGCCCTGCACTCAACATGCACGAGTGGTGCTCAGCCTCCTGCCTGCCAGCCTCACATTGTCCTCTCCTGCTAAGACCCGCCATTCCCACGGAGGACCCGGTCACCCTTATTAAAGGCGCACACACAAACCAGCACCCCGTGTACCTCCGCTAGCTGAGGGCACTGTCTTTGATCTCCTGTCTGCTGAGAGCCCAGCCCTTTGCCATGTCTCCATTCCACTGTGATCCCATCAAAAGGCCACGCTTGCCTGTTTCATGGGAGTGTTTTCTTGTGACAGCAAGAGCATTCCAAGAACCCTCCGCTTCGTAGGTCCCCAGTCCTGCTCCTCTGCTCTAGGCGGGCAGTCCAGGTTATCTATTGACATTTGCCTATTTCCTGGACAACCCCCACCCCTGAGGGCTAATGCAAATTTCTTCTTAAACTACACCCGACTGCCTTTCCCATTAGTCTGAGAGCCACGTCCTCTCCCAGGAAGAATAGAAACGTCCAGAGCTTCAGGCTGGAGATGGAAAATTAGTGCCAAAGAGCAGTAAGTGATAGAAAAGCAAGAGACGTGTCCAAGCCCAGCACAGCTCCACAACCAACATGCAGCACGGGTCGTCGCTCACATGGCTGGGAGGAGAGGGCAGGAGCCACACTGCTTGGGTTGAAGAGGAGATTCAGGAACTAGACCAACGCACATCTGAGCAGAAACTGAAGAGGAGCTGGAGGACTGGTGCACCTCTGCTCCATCTTTGGGGAAATCCATGGAAGAGCTCCGGGGACACAGGGATGTGCGTGGCCACCAGCTTGGTCCACAGGGTAAGACGAGTTCCCAGGGCCCTGTGCTGGCCTGCCTCTTGTGAGCTACAGAGCAGCTTCAGGTCCCCAGGTAGCTCTGGATGGCACAGTGAGAGGGTGGTCGAAGGCAGCACTCCTGAGTCGGCCGCAGACCCCAGCAGGCAGCCCTGTCCATGGTCACACGGGTCTTAGTAAGCCCCTGGCCGTGGCCTTTCATCAAACCCATGAGAAGGAAAGGCGAGAGCACAGTGAGCACACAGAGCTCAAAGAGAGAACAAAGCGGTCTCAGAACAGAGGGGCCCAGAAGCCATGCAGAACACCACCAGCCTGCCCCACGAGTGGAAGACGGACCGGAACCCGCTGAGATGTGGAGAGCCACACCAACGGGTAGATGGGAACTGCGAACACAGGGACAATCCCAGCAGCAGAGTAGAAGTGGTGAGACCTCAGGACCGACAGGCTTCCGCACTGAGATCTGTACCTTCAAGGTGGGCATTAGGAGCCCTAAAGGGAACCTCATAACCAAGGTTCATGACCGTGAGGGGAGTGGAGGGGAGGCAGACGGTCCTCCCGAGTTGTCATTCAGATTTAAGAAGACTGGACCCTGGTACAGAAAGAGCAAGTGACCTCATAACTTCCTGTTAAGCCAACATAATAGAGGGACAAAAATGTAAAGACACCGACAGAACAGCCAGACTACTAATATGAGCACAAAATCCTTACAGTATTCACAGAAAGAATTAAGCAACACCATGAGAAGTAGGAGGCATGTTTATACAAATATCTTCTGAAACATAAAAGCGTCCAGGCAGATGCGAGGACCATTCCTGAGGGGCTGAGAGGGTTTTTGGTTGAGCAGGAGTGTCCAGTTAGCCCCTGATTGGACTCGGCGGTAGCCAGAGCCTGGAGGACGGACGTGAGGAAGCTGGACAGGACTCCACAGTGCAGACAGGAACGCTGACTGGCTCCAGAGGAAGTCTCATTTCAACAGACCAGAGTTCACACCAGGTCCCCTCCAGGAAGCAGACGAGAGAGGAGGAACAGGATGCTTCCGGAGAGTGACCTGGAGGCCTTCCTGCCCTGACCCGTCCGCAGCAGCCTGGAGGTGCTGAGAGATGCGGAGAGACTGGGAACCGGGCAGGGCGCGGGAATCTAAGGGCAGGAAAGAATCCGTCCTCACTTCCTGCAAGCACCCTGAAAGGAAGCAGCCTCCAGAAGCTGCTGACATCCACAGGTCAACTGCTGTGAAGGGACAAGGTGACGAGAAGGATGTGGACCAAAACAGGTCCTGGCTGTCTTCTGCCACGTGACCCGCAGAGCAGGACAGATGGTGCCCACCAGAGGCCATCTCCACTCTCCACCCGCAGCCGTAGAGGGCAAGTGGGCACGGGGGCTGGCACGGCGTGCAGGCTTGAGTTTAAGGACAAGGAGGGTGACGGCAGAGGGGAGAGGCAACGGGCAGTGGGCCTGGCTAACCCACACCACAGTCAGCCTCTCAGGACTACAGAGGGGCAGGGCCTGAGCGAAGGTCTGAGCTGAAGATGGCTTCCCACTCTGACCTTGGTCACCACTGACCGACTTTCTGATGTCCAGCTTCCAGGAATCGGTCTATCCTTCATAACACCAAGTCAAGAATCCATTTTCTATTCAGTCTGAAATGTGCTGTTGGAGCTGATGTCACGGAGAGAGATTTTATACCCAGCACAGCTTTGCCCCAGCGAGGGTGTTCTCCCCGCTCCCATCACATGCTGCTAGGAAACATGGTCTCCCCGTCACTCGGTGGTCGGAGAAATGAATTGATTTCAGTAATGTGAAGCTATCAGCCATCTTAAATAAAATTCAGTTGATGAAGGATTTGCCACTTTTAGAAGGATGTTGTCTCCTGGATCATTTTAGACACTTCTGGAAGTCAGGTAATCTAAATTCATGAATCTATTAAAAAACGGTTTTAGATAGGTTTATCTGCTTTCTCAATAGCTCCCAACTGGTCGATTTACATTCAGGGATTGACCTAAGTGAGAGAAAAGTCAGCAAAATAAAACCTTTTACCCAGTCCCAGGGGGAGATTTCGGGTGGTCATACCATCAGATACCTCTTGTCACGGGCCCTGTGACTTCAATATGAAGGTCCACACAGACAGCCTGAGATGCTGGGTTCCTCCTTGGAGTGCATTAGGAAACTGGGCTGTCCTATATGCAAAATAAATAATATCTAAAGGCATTGTGCTCTTAATTCACATTTATTTAACTGAGAACACAGAAGGTCCATTTGGTAAAAACTGTACTAAGAAATAAATATCCAAGCTCTTGAACTTTACTTAGGGGTACATCCAATAAAATCATAAATGAATTACTTGGCATTACCCCCCCCCATGTCCCTGCTCTGAATGGAAAAATCCTGTTTCCAGAATTTCAGTGGTCTTCCATTGAAGACATTGCATTACACCTGTTTCTTCCTGATTCTCTAGCATTACACCTGTTTCTCCCTCAGGTATCCAAGCAATTTCTCTTTACACAGTTTTAAAAGTTCCAAAAGAGTCTTAGAGGTGAACATTGAACTTGTGATGTGCCTTTAATTTGCATATGTATGAACAGAGACATCCTTTATTTATCTTTTGAAGAAGTACAGCTGTTCCTAATCTGCAGTAGGTGCTGCTCTGATTCTGCTTGTTCTTGGTTTCACTTCTCTGACAGCAGCAGCAGGGCATTCCAAAGTTTAGCTTAGAGTGCCCTCTGCTGGCCCCAGGAGTTTAGACCCTACACCTCACCACTTAGGTGGAAGTTTTTCTATTGTTTTGTTGTTGTTGTTTGTTTTAATCTTTAAAGGTATTTTATTTTTTATTAATTACTTTTTAATGGTACATATTTATGGGTAACTGTGTGATAATTTTAAACATTAAAATTTTTTTGATTATCATATAATAAGTGTGCCAAACACATTTTGATAGCCTTATGATTTTAATCACATAATCACAGATGTTTTCTTTATCCTCCTCTGGAAGGTGGTTGCTTGGTGAGTGAGTGCCTTATGTAATTAAAAACTCTTTCCAGACAGTTGGTAGGTAGGTCGATGGGGTGGGGGAGAGGAGATGAACTTCTCAAGCCCAGCATTTTGAACCTCGCATCTCCAATGCTTGTACAAAATAAATTTTTCAGTGTCAGACAGTAAGTTGGGTGTTGAAGCTAATATAATGCTGTTGTGGATTGAACTGTGCTCCCCATCACAGAAAGCAAAACCTCATAAGCTGATTGCCTAATCCCCATAATGAGACTTCATCTTGGAACAGGTTATTGCAGAAGAAATTAGGTAAAACCAGGTCATGCTGTAGTAGAGGGCTTCAATCCAATTGGGCTGTTGTCCTTATAAAATGGGGGAATTTGGACTCAGACACTGGGATCCCCACTTAGCACACAGGAGGGCAGTGCCACAGACAAGGGCAGGCAGGTAGAGAGGTGCAGATTTCCTCTGCTGGACTGCGCTGCCTCACATGCACACACACACATGCACACACATGCACACACACATGCACACACACATGCACACATGCACACACACATGCACACACATGCACACACACATAATGCATACACACATGCACACACATGCACACACATGCACACACACATGCACACACATGCACACACACATGCACACACATGCACACACACATGCACACACATGCACACACACACATAATGCACACGGACACATGCACAAACATATGTGCACACACATGCCCAGTCACAGTCACACAAACAGCCAGATGACCTGTAGATACAGTTGCCATCTGAGTGTGCAGCCCCTTCCCTTCCTGGCTAGGGGGACATCCATGGCCATATTTCACTTCTGCTCAGGAACAATATTTAACAAGGTAGCAGGTATGAAGGTCGCACTGCTGAGCTGCTGCCTAGCTGACACATTTGTGCACAAGTGGACTGTGTGGCTCCCTGGGCCGTTGTGGCCAATGACCACCAGTACTCTGTCTCTAAAGCACACATTGATTTCTCCTAGTTCTGTGGGTCCAGGGTCTCAGGCTAGTCTTGGTGCATGAGCACTGAGGTGTTGTGAGCCTGGGACTCTTTCCTGGAGGTCTGTTCCTGGGGTGATTCCATCTGCTGGACGTCGTCTTCCTCTGACCTTAAAACCAGCCAAGGGAGGTTGCCCCTTCCTCACACGGCCTCCCTTGGACACTCACTGCCTCCCACTTCCTCTCATGTTGACACTAAAATTACATTGACCACCCAGACTAATCTAGAATGATGTCCCCATCTTAGGTCAGCTGATTAGTGACCTTAATTCTGCTGACCCCTTACAACTCCTTTGCAATACCCCGTTTGGACCATGTTTGTATTCTGTTTCTGTAACATTGTTTGTGAATCCTAACAGGCTCTCAGGATGAGGGCACAGGCATCTTTGGGGGTCTTATTCTGCCACTTCATTAGCCCATCCATTTTCCCCAGAACCTTTCTCTTGCCATCTAACAGATACCTTGGTAAGTGTTTTCCTGTATCTCAGTGTCTACATTGCAAGATATCAAGGGTGGCACATGGGATGGCCAGAGTGCTGCAGAAGCTGGCATCCTGTCCTGGAACCAGCCTGTGCTTTCCCCTGGATGGAGGGTGGTGCATCATGTTAAATGGGGACAGGGCAACACAGTTGTCTCCAGCTGGGATTCGAGTGGAGGTGACAGAGGAATGGAGGCCGTGTGAACGCCAGCTGAGAAGAGCAGCTCTGGGCTTGTCTGCTGGTCAGCTCAGCCAAGCTGGACCTCAGTGTCTGGGTTCACTTCCCTGTCAGACTGAGCACCAGAGCCTCACAGAGACCTGGAGGGGGCCCAGAGGGAGAGCGGCTGCTGGAGATGTGCAGCCCCAGTACTCCCGCCCGCTGTCCTTGGCTCCTGTGTACACAGGGTAGTGACCAAGGTCATGCCCCTTCACAACCACCCAATGACCTACTCGTGCCACCCCAAGTCCTGGGCAGGTGTGGCAGCTCCCTCTGCAGTGCCCAGGTCTCCAGGAGCTGCTGGTGTGGGCAGCACAGACTTTGGTGGCTCTGCCTACCCAGCTCCTGTCCCACCTCCTTCCCACCACCAGGCCTGGGGAGCCAGCCACCTGGGGAGCCAGCCACCAGGGTGGCTCTGGGACTTCTTTGTCATTACTCTATGAAGTTCAGTCCCCTGATGACCCCTCAGTCGACATCCCTTGGGGTTGGTGGGCTCCGGGGGACATTTTTCTTGTCCCCGAGGGGGAACGAGAGCACCCTCTGGGACTCCACTCCCCAAGCCTCCCACTTCTCACCAGGGCCACCTGGAGTCCAGCCCTCTCCTGCAGTGGGGACCCGGCCTTCCTGCAAACCTCGAGGGCCCTCACCTGCCCTCGCTGATGTCGTTGGCCCTCAGCTGGGCACAACCCAGTGACACTGCTCTCAGAAATGCTGGCAGGTGACATCTGATTCCACACCAGGGGACCCCACCACTGGAAGCCTTCAGATCCTGTCCCCTCAGCTTCCCCAGTTTCCCACCCCTTGCCACCTATGCTGAGAAGAGGTCACACTGCAGTGACATTGACATGACAGGAGACATGGACTCAGGTGAGACTCTTCAATCCCTCAGCAGCCCTGGACATTCCTTTCTTCTTTGGGGTTCCGTGGGTTCCACCCTGTCTCCAGGGGCTCGTCCAAGTCCCGTGGACACTGGATGCGGCACACCATGCACGCCCTCAGAGCTTGACTGAGCCCTCTCTTCTCCGCCCACTCTCTTCTCTCTCTTCCCCTCTCCCTCTGTCCTCTTCTCTTCCCTCCCTCCCTGCCCCTCCATGGGCTCTCTTCTGGATTCCCGCTGTCTCCTCTCCTCAGTGAGCCCCCTGGGTCTGTCCAGGCTGGCCCTCCTTGGACGTCCTTCCACATGAGCCATGTATCCTCCACCACAGCCGATTTTCCATCTCCAGGTCCTCCATTAAAGAGAAGAAGACAGGATGTGTCTGCTCTCCCTGGATCTCTCTCCTGACCTTGAGGTCCAGTCAAGTTCTCCACCGTGTCAGCTTCCTCTGTGAGGAGCCTCACAGTCCTCAGAGGACTATGACCCTCTCTTGGGACTACACCTGCACTATCATGAGTATGTGATCAAGGAGCTTCTCGCCTCCACACCGTCAGCTTCATGGGGTCAGCTGGCTTCTGCATAAAAGTCAGCTCTTCCCAGTAGACACCAGGCAGATACGTCATAAATGCAGACTTCTGTGTGTAGCATACTCTGCTTAATTGCCTTCAGCTATCCAAATAGAGGTAGAGGAGAAAATCACCGCCATAGTCCATTGGGCTGGAATGAACCGTAGACTGAGCTCATGAACAGCAGTACTTTATTTATTCTTCACTCTTCAGTCGCCAGATAGTCCGAGACCAAGGAGCTCGCAGATTCTGAGATGGGTCCAGGCTCATTTCTGGTTCACAGGAAGGGAAGAGATAGCTCCCTGGCTCCTCTTTCGTTAGGGCACTAATCCTTTTATGAGAGCCCAATCTTAAATCCAATCACCCAAAAGACCCACCTCCTGATTCTGTTGCCTCGAGGATTAGGATTTCCACGTAGGAAATATTGAAAACACCCAACACCCAGAGGGCAGCCACCACCCTCCTTCTTGGTGAGGTGTGGCAGGAGTTGTTTGGACCTAGCCAAGGTCAGGTCAAGGTCAGCACTGTGTGCAAAGACACCCAGTGCTCCTGTGGCCCTGGTGAGCCGCTTGAGCGGAGGAACTTGAGGCTTCCAGGGCCAGAGGGCAACTCAGTGCCATTGCCAGTGCTTGTCTGGAGAGAGGAGCTGTGCTGGGCAGCGGCCGTCCTGTGGCTGCTCCAACTCCCCGAGGGCTTCCCCTGTCCTGAGATGAAGCCATGCTCCCACCAGCTCCACCAGCCCTGGTGGACCCGCGATCTCTGGTGGCTCCCCTCACAGTGAAAGTGGCCAGGCTGCGTCTTGCCCTGACAACCACTGTGGACATCTCTCCTTCACTCAGATGGAGCGGGCTTGTGACTTGTCCCAGCCCCGCGTGCTCAGAGCTCCTCCTGGCTATCTGTGGCCATTGCTCCATCTCTTGCTCAGAGAAGACAAAACAGAAGCCAAAGGAAGCCAAGCTGAGCACAGAGGATGCTTAAGCTCAGTGTCCTTGTTGGTTCCAACGGACAGGAGCTGCAAATGCCATGAAAATCCCTCCCACACCTTTAACTCTACATGCAACACTTGACCAGAGTTTGACCCAATCCTGTGGTAAAGATAACCCCAAACTGAAGGTATCTGCCAAGCCCACCGTCTTCAAAAGCCCAGCATCATGAAAAAAGTGACTGGAAGATATTCCAAATGACAGAGACTACAAAGGACAACAACTAACAAAATGTGCCAAAGGAACTTCCAGCAGGAGAAATCCGGGCATTGGAAGAACATGCGTGTGGATCACGTGTGTGGGACCCTGGTCTGGGGTGGCTGCAGGTCCAACTTCCTGGGACTAATGAGAGCACACGGGTAGTTTAAGAAAACACCTGCATTCTCATGAGACTCAGGCTGAAGCCTACGGTGGACTCCAGGCTAGCTCTACAGCTCAGAGAACAACTGTATGCAGACACAGCCACGCGCTCCAGGAGGAGCGGGAGATGGAGAAGATCAAGGTGGACAAATTTTGAAAAAAATCATGTGGGCCACATGTTTTAATCCTTCAGCACAGTAAAATAGATTTAGGGTTCCAAGTAATGGGCCTTGACATGGGATAAATGGTTGGGGAGGGGAAATGAAATGAAGTAGTAGGAAAGAAATACAGAAAACAAACAAAGCATGCAAGTGGAATGAAGAGAAAAGGTTAAGACATTATAATGTATAAATGGGATGTAAGAAATAAATTTCTGTTTTTTCTGGGGGCAGAGTACCAGGGATTGAACTCAGGAGCACCCGACTACTGAGCCTCATCCCCAGCCCTATTTTGTATTTTATGTAGAGACAGGGTCTCACTGAGCTGCTTAGGGCCACACTTTTGCTGAGGCTGGCTTTGAACTCCAGATCCTCCTTCCTTGGCCTCCAGAGCCACTGGGATTACAGGCGCGTGGCACCATGCCCAGCCAAATTTCTTATCTTTTATAAAGTTTTAGTTTCCTCTTAAATCTAAACTAACTCATGAGCTTCTTACCTATTTTTGACCCCAGAATGTGTCCCTTTTCCCTCTCAGAACTTTGGAAACAGTAACGAGACTGGGCATCATGTGAGCCTTGGGGGAGGCTTGGCTGTCAGCCAGGAGCAGGAGACAGGGGCAGACTGGCAAGTTGCCTTTTCAGCCCCCGGGGTCTGGAGGTCACAGGCACAGGGTAAGGAAATGGGGGACTGATGGAGGAATATTCACGCCTTTTCTGGGAATAGGCAGAGATTTTACAGGAATTCAGGTGCAACCTCTTTTTCCTCCCTCAGTGCTAATTTCAGATCATTGCCACAATTTCTGTCAACTGCATTGCAGTGTGTGTCACTTGGCAAGCGGATGGGGCTACAAAGAAATCAGAGGTGGCCTGGGGGACTGCGGCAGCCCTCTTAGACGCAAGTGGATTTGGCAAGCCCACCTGAGGAGGGCCCCCTGATCTCCAGGCTTCTGTCCTCAGAGATGAGCAACCTCAGCCTCTCCCCCAGGTTATTCAAGACTGGAGAAGGTAGCGACCTGGTGCCATTGCAGGAGTTCCCAGAGGTGGAACGAAGATGCAGAGCTCCAGCCGGGTTTCCGTGACGGTCACTGGCGTTTGATGCTAGTCAGGAAGAAAGCAGCCGAGCACATGCAGGAAGGAGGGAAACTGAGGTGGGGGAGTTGGTTATAAAGAAGCAGACGGACACCTTAGAGGAGGTGCAGGGCACAGAGCTGGAGGAAGACAGGAACAGAAGTCAGGGCAGCAAGACAGTCACATAGAGACCAAATGGCCCTCCACGCCCCCGTGAGACCGGCTACCACCCCATTTCAAGTCTAGCCCACGCTCCACACTTAGGAGGACAGCAGCTCAGTCTGACCAGTGTTCGGTGCCTGCAGGTCAGCCAAGAGTGAGCATCTCCTTATTGCCAGAGCTCAGCTTCCTGTGGTGAGAAAAGAACTGTCACCCGTGCTTAGAAGCCCATTGATTGACCTAATGTGTTCCTTAGAGACCTGGAAATGACAACCAGCAGGACTTGACTGTCATTTCCATATATGAGAGCCACTTAGAACTTGTGTCCCCAGGTGTCCCCCGGCCATAGGGACCAGGGCCACTGTGCCCTGTGTGTGGGAACAGAGCAGCAAGCACAGTGCCTGTTGTGGCTGGTGCCCCCTTCCTCCCCAAACACCAGCCACTCCCAGCTCACAACCTGGGATGTGAGAGCACCGGGCTGCGATGGCTTTATTCCCTGCTCGGGTGAGTGCGGAATCAGGACCTCCAGTTCTGTCCTCGTGGAAGTTCAGTGTGGAGGAAGGACAAACGAGCCCTCAGAACGCCACCAGTGAGCAGGACTGGCCTCACATCTGTGCATGAGGCTGAAGGAAGTCCATCGCCGTCTTGGGGTCATTATATAAATAGTCTACAGCAGTAAAACTGGGTCTCTACTCACCTCCAGCAGTCTAACCTGCACAGCAGGGTCTCCTTCTAAACCAGAACCCTCCTGGAGGGACTCTGCATCCAGTCCACAGCGCCCTGGGTTAAAGAGCTGAAAATGACCATCACCTGCCACACGGAGAAGAAGAACCAGCACTGCCGGCCAGCACGGCAGGCAGCGTCCACTAACACTAAGTCCTGGTTTTGCTCGCTCCTTCCAGATGAGAGATGACAAAGTGCTAACTAAGCCTGAGTCCCTGATGTAGAGGGGACAAGCTTGAATCCATGCCGCAGGGGCTAGCTAAGCACTCTGTAAGCGCCTGAAGGTCAGAATACGTAAGTGTGCAAGCAGGCTTCCCTTCTCTGCTCACCTTGAGGACAGGATGAAGCATGGAGACTTCAAACCCTGGGGTCTTCCATGTGCCAGGCCACCCACCTACAGTCCCCACTGCTCGTCTCACGGTGTCCTGGGAGACCTATCCCGGTGGCCAGGTTTAGCACTCTTCCTGGCCTGTGCATCCTGAAGAGCTTCACGGGCTCTTCCCCCTGCTCTGTGACAGAGGAGGACTATGTGAGCATGAGGTCATTAAAACCACCCCCTCCATGTCACCCCGTTATTCTTCCCATGTCTACGAGCCAAACACTGGCACACCTGGGCGCTGCCTGAGCTGCTGTGTCCCCAAGGTCTTTTATCTCTCACTGCATGGCGACTGCATTGACAGCCATGATATTCTGCTCATAAGTTATGCAAGCCAGGAGTGTGGAGACAGCATCATGGCTGGCTTGTCCCTCAAGCCCCTGGCTAGGAAGACATGAGTGCTGACATCCTCTGTCCTCTGCCGGCCCAGCTGCTGCGTCTGCTGACTGCTGCCAGAGCCGGTGCTGGGTTCAGAGGGGCTTTCCACCTCCACAGGCCGTCCTCGGGATGTGGGGTACAGTGAATGTGCCGCCAGCCAGGCAGGAGCTGGAATTTTCTAATGCTCTCATCTCAGAAGTCATGTGGCTTCACTTCTGCCACACTTTCTTGGTGGAAGGGACAGAAGCTCACCCTCACCTTGTGTTCAAGATGAGGACATCCATCACACCTCTCCATGCAGAACCGGAGGCCAGCAGCATGATCAAAACCTCACTGTGGTGTTGAGGCCGTGCATCCACTAGCTTCACCTGTAGGATGACGGCATCTGGTCTCCCTGTTCACCCCACCACACCCAGGACATGTGGGGTACAGTGCAGGCTTGGGGGTTTCCCCACCAATTAACACCATCGCATGATAGAACAAAGGACTTCTCCTGCCCTCTACCAGAAGCACTCTCCAGGTCTGAGCAAGGAGGTGAAAGACACTTTAACCTAATTACACCGATTCTTCATTTGATCCTCCGACTTCTACTGTCTTGTCATATTGAAACAGAGAGATAATTAGTCAAAACTGCAGAGTCCACAATTCTTATATCTTCAAATTCTGGGGAAGACAGATGAACCCAATGACAGTGCCAAGCCCGTGATGGATGGTTATTAGCTCAGAGCTTGGGCCTGATCCTCTGTCTGAGCCAATCTCTTGCATGCTTCAGTATGCCACGGTGACCTGCTACTGCTGTCTCCCAGAAAACCCTGACCCCCAATGGAGACGACCACCGCTTCTTGGCTCTGCACCTCAGCCTCACAAAGACCTGCCAGGGACTAGGTGGTCAGTAAGAGCCTGTCCACATGAATGGCATCCACTCAGTTCAGGGCCAGAAGAGCTTAGCCCAGGAAGAATTCAGGGCTCCATGAGCAAGGGGCCATGATTTTGATACTGATGAACCAACAGTCACACAAGTTCTGCTTGTGAAGATTAAATACCAGAGAAGTGTGAGGCAAGCTAGAAAGCAGGTTTTACTTAAAAAAAAAAAAAAAAAGTAACACAGAGTTCTTTCGAGAAGGGGCCATAGCAGGTATCTCAAGATGGGAGTGTCCTGCCCTGTTTATAGATTTTAGATTTTCTTTGTTCTCCTGCCCTTTTCCACCCTGTCTCTCCCCGTCCTGTGTATGTGACTAGGCACCGGAGATGCAGGTGGGATGGCAAAGGTGAGAAGGAGCCCTGTTGGAAGGCCAAGGTGGAGTGACCCCAGGCAGGAAGGGAGCAGCAGCCCAGGAGACCTCAATTAACAACTCCTACGACTCCCTAGGGGAGGAACGATGCCTGGGACAGGTTACCTTAGCAACAGGTTGAAAAAAGCAGGAATGGTGGGAGGGCTTGGGAAGGAGGGGCCAGAAGGGCAGCATTGGATTTTCTTTCTAACCAGCCCCTGCCCCCTGATCAGAATCAGACCCAGTTATTTATCAATATGTACATTGGCTATCCTTTGATCTCCCAGCTTCAGTTTTAGGAAGGCTACACCTGGGACTTCCTGTGAGCTCCCCTCAGGTTGCTTGGGCTCTCAGTCCTAGGACATCCCTTCTCCACACCATCCTGGCTCTGGGACAGTCATCCAGCAGGACCCTCTCCAAATCTTTCTCCAGTTGATGCAGTGCCTGGACCTTAGCCAGAGAAAGGGGCATCAAATAAAGAAATGTCCAGATCCTCAAGATGCCAGGACTCAGGGTTCTGAGCTGCTATAGGCTTAATGCAGAGGAAACCGAGCTACCAAAGCCTCTTGGGAAGACCACCCCTCAGCGACAGGGAGACGTGTGGCCATCGCCAGCAGCTGTCTCAGTTCAGACCAGACCTGCCTCTGGGCAGAAAACCTGCTGCCTGCCTTCCAGAGGCAAGGACAGGATACTCAGGAAGGCACCATCCTGTGCACGCTGCAGCCCTGACCACAGCCCTGACAGCCAAGGGTTTGACAGGGAGCAGTGGCCACGGGCAGGTCAGATGGCTAACAGGTGAGTCCAGCGCAGGAAAGGCCCACTGCCACAAGCACCACTCTGAATCTTCAGATGGGACTCCATTCACCTTGGCACACAGTGGAGAGGGGACAGGTGGGCAGGGAAGTCATCTACAAACATGTCATAAAAATGCTTGAAGCTCTTAAAACTTCACCAAGATGAAGCAAGACGCCAAAGTAGTTTACAAGGAACATCGCAGATTCCTATGAAGTTTGTCACATTTGCACACTCAGGGATCTCACATCTGCACACATAAACACGCTGTCAATGTAGGCACAGTCGCACAGCATGTCCATTTGCCACCGGCACTTTTTAAATTTTATTTATTTATTTTTTTTGCTATAAAGAGAAACTTGGTAATTTTGTCTAGGAACTGGATGGGGAGACGGAGGCTTTAAAAGTGGCTGTGGTCTGGGCGTCAGTAATATTGTTAGAGCGTTTGGTGTCCCCTGTCCTCGTTGGCTTTGCCTGCTGTTTGCATTGACTGACTTGGTAGTGTTGCTGTGTCTTTCCTTCTTGCCTTGTTTTATAAAGCTCTGTGGAGGAGGGGGTGCCCTGCTCATGGAGCCTGCCCGTCATTCCTGGGCCAGGCTCCCCGGCAACTGCCCTCAGCCTTGACCAGTTTACCTAAGGTCAGAAGCTCACATTGGGCAGGGGTGATTCTCTGTTTTATTCTTTGACTTCACATTTGTAAATATTTGCTGGCTCTTTTTTCCCCTCTTTTTTATTAAAACGTTTCTATTTGGAAAAGAAGCTTTGAAATTCTTGTTCTACTTTAGAAGAAACGGCCAGAACACCCCACGCCCCCACTGCCTGCTGCAATGACTGAGGCTATTAATTTTCCCAGAAAGCCCTCTGCGTGGGGTTGTCATAGCTTTGGGATAAAGAATCTGTCCTCTGAGCAGAAGGGGGACCAGCTCCAGCAACCAGCAGAGCACAGAACACAGGAAAGTCCCCCCACACCCCTCCCTGGCCTGGGGCGCTCCCCAGCTCTTTCTCACAAATGTCCAGCAGAGGAAAACCCGGAGACTCCATTGTCTTTCACCCTTAGAGATGTGCACAGCGGAGTCTTGGTGGCCGTGAGGAGGTTCCTCTCCCTCATGGAGAAGGAACTGTGTCCTCTCCGTTCAATAGAAAACGCTTCCTGTGACTTTCCTTTTGCCTCCACTTCAGACTCCCTTCTCCCAGAACATGCCTGACAGAGGAAGGAGCGCCACCTTCAGCCTCATCCACCAGCCCCCAACGGACTCCAAAGAGAAGGCAACAGGTCCCAAGTGACATAAATGAGGGGTTACCTTGACATTCTGGCTGACACTGTGAAGTGCTCTAAAAGCAGCTCGTCCTCTCTTATTATTCAATTTTTCTCATTAAGCTTTTTTTTTTTTTTTTACAATTGTAATCAGCCTTATTTCTTTCCACAGCGGCGTATTTCATGATGGGCTAAGTGACCGCAGTGGTGGAAACTCAAGCCGAGTAGCGGGAACGGGTGAGAGGGGTTGAGGTCCAACCTAGGTAGGGAGGACACGGGTAAGGGATGAAGATTGATCCAGAAAGTGGGGACATGTGTGAGGGATGGAGATTTAATCCACATGGCAAGGACAGGTGTGGGGTCTGGTGCTCTGCAGGTCAGTGGCCTGGTTGGGATGGGCTGCCATTGACCCTGCCCGGGGGGCACTGCCCATCAGACCTCAGGCTTTACTCTCCAAATCACCCCTGCAACAGCCCTCGCTTTCAGGATCCATGCTGAGGGGAGGGGCCTTTGCTAGGCTCTTTCCGGAGCTTGCCCAGGACGTCTCCAGGAGGAGACTCTGGCCAGGCAAGGGCCAGCCTTGCCCCCCGTCACACTCTGCAGTCAGGGCCTCAATGGTTTGGCAGACGGTGGGGTCCACTGCTACTCTGCAAGGAAGGGTCTGTGCCAGAGAGGGACCACTGAGCGGCCTGCTCTCATGAGGGAGGTGACGAGGCCAAGGCTGGACATTCCCTGAGACGTCACTGTGTCAGGTGACACAGACATGACATGGCCCTGCCCTCCGTGCACATGTGACCTTGATGGAGAAGACACATCGCTGCTCATGAGGCAGGAAGGGACTCTGTTGGGAGCCCTCCTGGGAGGGGTCGGGGCCAGGCTTGCGGGGGAGTTGAAGTGAGCCCACAGGCACCCCAAGTGGGAGCAGCACATGTCCTGAGCCCCACTCTCAGGTCTCCTGGAACACAAAGCTCAGGGCCAGGTGGGGGCAGGAGTCGGGGTCCAGGCTTGGCAGCACCTGCCCAGCCCAGGTGCCTTGAATTAACTGGAAGATCCAGCATAAATCCCGTGCTCAGAGCAGAGGGTACAGCTGTCTGCACTTTCTAGTTGACCCAGTACACGTGAGGGAAATTGAGGGTGCTCCCAGGTTGCCACATGCCACCTGGAAACTATTTCACATACCTCTTTTACTATCAGGCTCCTGGGTTTTCATTAGTCTTAAAGCCACCGTCGTTGAACTGCGTGTGAAGCTACCTGGGCAAAGTGGCCGCACAGTGGAAGCCCTGCCCTCTGTCCGAGTGAGTCTACCTGGTCCTGGCCAGGACTGAATTTTCCGAGTTTGCCCAGAACTGGCCGGGCTGTAGGACTTAAGGCCCTGCATTTCCACCCCCAAAGTCCTGGGCAATCAGGGTGTAGGTCCTAACTTGAAGACAGAGACAATGTTCCACCCACAGGAGTCCATGGTGCAGGGTTTGAAGATAACACTTCAAGAGCCCCGGATCCTTCCAGTTCCATGCAATTTCCCTTAACTCTCACTTTCCCTCCCGCCTATCATCCCTGTTTAATGTTAATCTTCCTCAAGCTCTTCCTCTCTACCCTGTCCTTGGTTACTCCCCTTATATCAAAGAAGACATTTGACATTTGTTTTTTAGGGGTTGGCTAGCTTCACTTAGCATAATCTGCTCTAATGCCATCCATTTCCCTCCAAATTCTATGATTTTGTCATTTTTTAATGCAGAGTAATATTCCATTGTGTATAGATGCCACATTTTTTTAATCCATTCATCTATTGAAGGGCTTCTAGGTTGGTTCCACAGTCTTGCTATCGTGAATTGTGCTGCTATGAACATCGATGTAGCAGTGTCCCTGTAGCATGCTCTTGTTAGGTCTTTAGGGAATAGACCGAGGAGGGGAATAGCTGGGTCAAATGGTGGTTCCATTCCCAACTTTCCAAGAAATCTCCATACTGCTTTCCAAATTGGCTGCACCATTTTGCAGTCCCACCAACAATGAACAAGTGTACCCATTTCCCCACATCCTCGCCAGCACTTCTTGGGAAATTGCATGGAACTGGAAGGTGAGCCTCAGGGTTATACACAATTACATATAAGAGGAAAGGAGGAGTAGGAGGAAAATTATATAAGTGGAAGAAACGATTTATAGTAGAGGGGATGGAGAGAGAGTAGGGGAGGGGAGGGGAGGGGAGGGGTGAGGGGACAGTGGAGAATGGGATAGACAGCAGAATACATCAGTCACTAGAAAGGCAATTTGTAAATCAATGGAAATGTAACTGATGTGACACAGCAATCTGTATACGGGGTAAAAATGGGAGTTCATAACCCACTTGAATCAATCTGTGAAATATGGTATGTTAAGAACTATGTAATGTTATGAACAACCAACAATAAAATAATTAAAAAAAATATTTTTAAAAAACTTAAATGTATACCTGTTACAACCCAGCCATTCTCCTAGATATTTACCCAAGAGAAATGAAAATATAAACATATTCAAGGACTTGTACACAAATGCAAAATGCTTTATTTGCAATCACCAAAAATATGAAACCATTTAAACATCTATAACTGAATTGACAAATGATTCTCCTATAAGAGAATACTGCTCTACTGTGTAAATAAAGCAAATAAAAAGTAATAAAATACATACAACATAAAAAAAAAAAAAAAAAAAAAAAAAGAGCCCCGGATCAATGAGCAGGAGTTTCATCCATGCTGATTCAGACTTGGCCACCAGATGGCAGGAGAGGATCACGGCCAGAAAACTAGCCAGGAACTTCCAGGAGACATCCAGAATACAGGCAGGTTCCTCCTCCCAGGCCCAGGCTGGCCCCATGGCCAGCACCTTGAGGGTGGCCACCTGTCCCAGAAACAACGTCTGCCATTGTGAAATGTCTGCCAGGGCTGCTTTCTCTTCAGATACCTTCAAAGTGAAGACTTTGATTGTTTCTTTGTAGTTGAAGGAAGGACAACCATAATTGAGGGGGAAAATTTTTTTAAAAAACACATTACCCTCCTTTTTTTTTTCAGAGTAGAAATTAGAAGTTTATTAAAGGGCAGCAGAAAAGACTTCTCCTGGAGGAAGAAGGGGACCCAAGAGGTGGAATCCCCATTACCCTCCTTTTATCAGGTATTTGTAGAATAACACAGGCCTTTAGACATCTCAGGAAGGTGCCATCTGGGAGAGGTTGGAGGCTAATTCCTTAATCCTCCCCACCCTCTGGGGATGGAGCCTTCTCCTCAGTGGGAGGCAACAGCCTGGACAGGGACCCTGTAGTCCGGGATGGACCTAATTCTCTCCTGCTCTTATCTGCACCTGTCTTCTCCTGCAGACTTCAAGGAGGTGGGAGAGGAAGGGAGGAACCTGCCCTTCTGGAATCTTCTGAGCTTGAGGAGCTTCCAGCTTTACCAGGACATGGGGGACGCCCCTCACACAGCATAGCCTGCCAGGCCAGCTCCAGCAACCTCGGGATCAGCCAGCGACCTCGGAATCAGCCTGCTCTGCAGGTGAGCGTGTCCCAGCGTCATGGGGCAGGGGGCACTGGCTGGCTGGGGAGGGGTTGCACCTCCAGGAGCTCCCGGGCCGGGGTGGCTGGGTTCACTCTGTGTGCAGCAGTCAAGCCCAGCACAAGGCCGGCGCCTTATCACTCCTTCTCCATGAGTGATTGCTCCCAGGGACTGTTTCTCAGAACAAGCTCCTTTGGGCACTTGGCCTTTATCTTGTGTCATTCCCTGATGCTCTCTGTTGTATTCCACTTTGTATTCTCCTAGGGCTGCCATAACAAATCGCAAGAGAATGGGTGGATTTCCTCAGTTTTGGAGGCAGAAGTCTGAAATCGAACATGGGCAGGGCCTCGCTCCACGGAGGTCCAGGGGAGTCCGGCCTCACTTGTCTGCTGCTGTGCAGCTGTCCTGCATCCCTGGGCTCTGGGCTGCAGCCACTGGCCTCTGCCTCTGCCCACGTGGGGCCCGGTCCTCCTTCCTCTCGTTCTGGAGTCGGTCTCTTCTTTGGATACTTGATGGATTTAAGGCCCTTCCAAGGCAGTGGGGTCTTATCCCAGTCCTCTCCTAAATTACATCTGCTGAGACCTTGTTCCCAATCAAGCAATGTCCCAAAGCTCCAGATATCCTTGGACTTTCGGTGGATGCTATTCGACCCACCACTGGCACCAAGGTGTCCCTGTGGCAGTCTCTGTGGCTGCTGCCCCGAGACTGGCCCTGGTGAGTGTTCTGCTTACTAATGAGCCACCCTAGGAAGAAGGTAGAAGTGCTAACAGTCCCATTTGCACATAGGAACACTGAGGCAAGATAGGTCACTTGTCCAAGATCTCAAAGCTAAAAGGTGACAGAGAGGGGGTAGCCTTCAGAGGGCCTGAGCCAGTGGGTGCTGTCAGTGCCAGGCCGCCTGGCCGGGTCAGTCATGCCCACTGAGGCCTGGAGTCCCCATCAGCTCTGCCAGGGAAGGCGCAGGCGCCCTGGGCACCTTTGACAAGGTAGGACCAGTCGGAAAGTCTCTTGAGTACCTCAAAGCAAGTTGAATTATCCTTAAAATGTAAATGGAAGAACATCACCAGCTGTTGACATCCAGATGTCACCTGCAGTAAAGTGCCTGGCCACAGAAGCCCGAGGGCATGGTCAGCTTCCTGGCCACTCCACAGGCGGGTGGGCTGTTCCTAAGCGTCTGGTCTCCTGTGGGATAACGTGACAGTGGGGTAAAACACCCGTCTAACGCTTGGGTGCCCACTCGCGACAGATGGAACCTCCCCTAGGCCCACCCCTTACGGGGCTGGGAATGCAGGTCAGGCCTCTAATCACAGCCGTGTTGCATGCTGCCCTAACGTCTGGAAGGTCAGGGGTCTGGAGTGACCTGCCCACAGGATCCCGGGTCTGCTCTACTGACTCCTGCCAGGAAGGGGAAGGGTCACCGTTGGAAAGAATGTATCATCAGGATCTGGATAAGGAACAATATTTTCTAAAATATCACAAGGGATTTGTGTCTTTAAGTAATGGGGTGAAGGGTCTGAGTGACAGCCAGAGGCAGAGGCCCTGCAGCAGGCTGGCTTCCTGAACACCAGCCATGGCACTCCCGGGCAGCATCCTTCAGGATCTGAGCTCACCATGTCACCATGACTGAGCTGTTGGTTTGGTTTTTGGTGTTTTTGCCTGGAATATATGGAAAAGTAAAGCTCTCACACTCTGCAAGGGGAAAGACCTGTGGTTCGTCACACGTGAACATGGCCTTGGGTACACAGTGATTGCCAGGCACTGCTGAGTTCTGAGGTCTGCGTGCTGTAGGGTGGGATGGACTCCCAGGTGTCCTGTGCCCCAGATATTTCTCCATGATGACAGGGTGCATCTTTATTTTTCTTCTGAGAGTTTTTCACCTCTGCATGCTCAGTCCCTCAGCCCACTCATGGTAGACTTTAAAAATGTATTGATTAGGAAGCTGGGCATGGTGGTGCACACCCGCAATCCCAGCATCACAAGGCTGAGGCAGGAGGATCACAAGTTCAAAGCCAACCTTAGTAAAAGCAAGGTCCTGAGCAACTCAGTGAGACCCTGTCTCTAAATAAAATACAAAAAAGGGCTGAGGATGTGGCTCAGTGCCCCCGAGTTCAATCCCTGGTACCCCCCCCCCAAAAAAAAGTACTGATTGACAGAGCAATTTTAGTTTTTCCTCTAATCAAGACTTTGCAGATGCCATGGTCTGATTTCACGGGCAGTGCCTGTGGTGAGGTGTTGGTTTCACTCCTCTCGTTGAGCAGATTAATCCACCCACATCCAGTCTAGTTCAAGACCACTAACACCACGGTGCTCACTGAAGACATCGTACCTTCTCCAGGTTACCCAAGATGCAGCCCAGGCACAGGGGACCTCAGGACCTCTCCACTCATGGCCACAGAATCCAAGCAGCTGCGTCATGGCGGTGGGGGAGGACAATGAGGGGGTCCCCTTTCCCAGCAGGGATGGGTGAGATTTTGAGGAAAAGTAATCGTGGCCAGAGGAAGAACATGAGCCATGCTTTAGGCAAAGCTGCTGCTACCTGAGAAAAACAACAGGGAGCAGCAGGAACCCTGCCACATAGCTACTGCGTGGAGAGAGACCCTGGGGGAGGCCGAGGGGGACAGGGCTGATGGGCTGTGCAGAGGCCTTCTCCAGACACCAAGGGGGACAGCTTCTGTCCACCATGGGGGAGAGAGGCCAAGGGAGGCCGACATAGGATGGCTCACCACCAGCCAGCTGAGAAGGGAGCTCGGCCCCAGACATCGCTGTCCAGGGACCTGGTGGGTTCCTTTGTCAGCTCGTGCCATTTTGAGTTTTCTCTGTGGTTAACAATCACAGCAGCCTGACTGGCAAGACAGGAAGTCCTGGCACATTGAAGGAGATGGCACCTGTGTCTTGGGAGGTGCCCTTGGGTGCCATGAGGGTGCACGGGGGAAGCAGGGTGCAGTGAGGCTCAGGAGGGGCCCTAGGGTGCTGTGAGGGTACACTGGGGAGCAGGGTGCAGTGAGGCTCAGGATGGGGCATGGAGATCATGCCAGGGGCCAGGAGATGGGCTCCACACAAGGGGCTTGTGGTCAAAGCTGGAAGAGAGAAGATTGAGAACTGCTTAGGAGATGAACAGAGACCAGAGAGTCAGAGAGCAGAGATTAGGAGGCCAGGGGCATGAAGTGGCCTGGGTTACGCACATGAATGGAGAGGACAGATTTGGGAGGGGGACGCGTGTAGTATTTGTCATTTGGAGTTTAAACTATTCTTGGGGATTTGGGGTCCTAATTCACGAAATCTGCCTTCTCTACTTGAACTTGGACACAATGGAGAAATGAGGGAGGAGTCAGTAATTTGAAGGGGTGAGATTTGTCATTTCAAAGGGCTCTGCAGTCACATGGGCTTCTCAACAAGTCCCCATGTGACATGGCCCAGAGAGCAGGTGAGAACACAGACTCGGCCCTGAGCCCCAGAGAGCACCCAGAAAGGCTGGGACCCCAACCTGTCACCCAAACTCATCCACCAGGAGCATGAGAAGAGGCAGGAGCGTGGAATGCAGCTGTGAGGAGGCCCTAGAAGTCTCCTGGAAAGCAGGGGAGAGGTGAGCACCCGCTGCCATGGGGCTGTCTCCGGAAAGTGCAGCATCCAGAGGGTCCTTCACATGTCCAGGGGCAGGAAGGTGCGTGTGAGTGTCCCTGTGTGTGCTGGCCTTTGCAAGCACGGAGATCTCTAGAGGGCATGAGTCCCCCCACCCCCAGGCAGGGAGTTTGCTTAGGAGGCACAGTGCCTGAGGATGGAGCCTGGGCATCACCACTGTCTAAAGACAGTCCTCGGAGGAGAGGGGTCCTTACAGGGCAAGACCAACTGCAGGGTCCAAGGAGAGCCAGGGGACAGAGCAAGGTTCGGAGATAAGGCACCCTGAAAGCAAGCCATTACCATGAGTAAGGAAAATGACTTAGTTTAGGGAACGTGGGGGTCATGCATGGCATCCAGAGAGAGAGCCAGGTAGGACGGCCACCACCTACCATGTGACGGTAACCAGAGGGACCAAGACCTGGGTCCCTGGAGTCTGCAAGTAGCCTGCTTGAGATTTGATGCTAGTAAATACCAGGGAGATGTCCTGGAACAGGGCCATTCCCTGTAGGGATCCAACATGAAACCGGCTTTGCTCAGGACGGTCATGGGGCTTCTGCTTCAGTCCACCTGGCATGCCTACGAGGGTGGCCCAGGTTACCCACCTCACAGCTCCTGTGCTGTGGCCATTAGTGTGCCATTCACAGGATGACCATCTGACATCGAATTGGGCAGGTCCTTAATTTTTTCCCTTGTAGAAAAAACTAGATAATGGCTGCAAATTTCACAAATATCCGAAAAATGACCTGCACCTTCACTACCAAGCACAGAGAAAAATATAGAGACACAAGTCAAGTTCTCAGTAAAGGACAGTTTTTAGTCAACCAAGAATTACATGTCAGTATGATCTTACATTTAGTTCTACATGCTGTCGCTTGACCACAAACCATTTTATGGCTACTATAGACATATCTTCTATATGTGGGCATCTAAAGGGATATTTGATTAAAATTCCCAGATATATGCATAGATAGCCATTCTCCTGGGTCCTGTCAGTATTGGCCACAGAGGAAGAGGGCAAGATAGAAGCACTCCCAGGAAAGTACCGGGCATGGTCAGGGCTCCTCGGGAGGAAGCAGGGCAGGGAGCAGTGGCCAGCCAAGGGAGCTCATTTTCAACTCTGCTAGGAGCACAGTGTGAGGTGCATCCTGCCCACTCATTTTCCAAAGGACACCTTAGTTGTCAGCTCAGTTTGCCAAAGTCAGGAGCAGTCTCCTGCTGTCCCCGTGTTTTGTTTTTGGTTTGTGTACTTCTTGCCCTTGGCTTTGACCCTAATACTTTTGTTAATATCCACCCACACTGAACACTCAGGAAGCTCGAGCAGGCTGCTTAGGGATTCTAGGTGCTTCAGAGGATGATGCAGAGACCTTGTGAACTGGCATTGTCTTCAGTGCAGAAAAATAAAAAGAGGAACAGGTGGCAGCCATGGTGGAACCAGCTGGAGGATCCAAAGAAGCAGTGATTTCTAACCTGTCGTCACAATGCTTTCTACTACATGACGACTCTTTTCCAGCATTTAAAGATCACATGAGGGAAAGTAGTCAGGGTGGTAAGAGATCTCAACATCAGTATGTGCTGGGGCTCTGGACTCAATATTACATCATTGTCTGTAAACACTTAAAGAAAATTTTCTCAGTAGGTTAGGCATTAGTTTCCACAGTACGTAAAGTAATGCTGGTCACCTCTCTGTGTTACCTATGTGCCTCTAGTGAGTTCAAATGCCCATGCTTTGAAAAACAATGGCACCAACCTTTATTGAGGGTAGCTAGTTTGACCCATTATGTCCTACAACTTCTCTGAGGTGTTAATATTCTCATTTTAACATTGAGAAAAATAAGAGCCAGAGACATATGTATCTTCCTCTTGATTCCTCAGCTACCTTGCAGCAGATATGGAGATAGGTCCAAGCAAATCCTGGGTTAATTAATGGCTGAACATCCAGTAGGTACAAATGATTTTCTAATGAATGTGAGGACCTGGCTGTGCTTCTCTCCAATAGCACCATCAGCTTGTGAAGTGTACATCATTTCTTCTGTTTCCATGGTGATTTCTGGGGCTCCCGGGAGAGTGAGCCACGCCCCTTCCCCCTCCAGTCATTGAGCAAATGGAATGACCTCCAAGTGTTTCTCATGGATTTTCACCATTTCCAGCCCACAGGGGCCAATGCACAGCATCTTTAAAATGTTATCAATTGACACCAATTGTCTTCGGTGCAGTAGGACAAGAACGATGATTTTACGACTGTTCATAATGAAGTTTCAAACTCAACAGAGTCCTGCTTACTGCAATAAGCCGACCACTCCAGAGACTGAGTGGCACCTCAGTACAGGCCCTGCCCTGGACCCAGGAGGTGCCTCGGAGTGCTCTGCTTGACAAGGGTAACGTGGAACGCAGGCTCTCCTTGCTCAAGAGGCATCTGAAGAGAACAGTGAAAGCACACACCAAGTCCAGAGGGAAATAAAGAGCGCAGTCTTCTGCGATGCAATAAGGCTTGCGCCTGGCTCTGCTCGCTTCCTGAGGGGCCCAGGCCGTGACTCTGTCAGACACAGATAGCTAATGGCACCCAGGTCCTCTTTGTGCACCACAGGGCATTTAGAAACGCGGCAGAGTCCACATAAGAGAACTGCTTAGTTCCTAAAGAGGCACGAAGTCAAATGCCCCTCTCCCTTTTAGCTGCCTCAACTCTCTGAAGTTCCAGCTTCCGTCTCAAGGCTGGAGGACTCGCAGGGGACATGAGGAATGGGGTTCTGGCCTCGCCCGGGGATTCTAGCTGCCATGTGGCATCCACTAATGCCCTTGTTGCTTCTTCATTGTGCTCTTTCATTCACTTTCTCTTTGCTCCCAGTGAGGGCTCAGCACCCACTGCTCAAAACAGCCTTTGACTTCCCCTGGACCCCAGCCCCCAGAGTTCAGATGGCCTTTGCTCAGGAGACCAGTCTCCCATCTTGCAGTCATCTGCACCACTTTGATTTGGGCACTCTCAAATTCTATCCTGTTGAAAAGTCTATGTACGTACATGAATAGACCACAGTGATTTCACCTTTGTGTAGTATATAGAGCACCAATTAAGAGAATGATCAATACACAGAAGGAAGACCAGGAGCATGGGGGAGGAGGAACAGGGCGGGCAGAGGGAAGGGAGAGGGGAACCACTGGGGACCCAAGTGGAGCAAATTGAATTCCAAGTGTGTATGTTTATGTCAAGAAGAACCCCGCTGTCGCGGATTACCTGTGGTGCACTAATAAACACTATTAAAATACAAAAAAAAAAAAAAAAACCTCTGGCTTTCCAGTCTCACATTAGTTTGTTGAATGTGCCCCCAAAATGTACTAGAAGTCTTTGTTTCTGCTCTCAACTAACTAAATGTTCTAATCTAATCACAGACTTAATCTTTTACTCTAATCTAACATGAGGAGCTAACAAGTTGAGGTACAGACATTGCAGTACCTATCACTGCCACGAACCCTTAGCGCAGGATTGAGTGTAGATATCTTCAGAGGCAGTACTTGCCATTATCTGTCGGATGGACACATATATCTTGAATGTGTGTGCACACGATTTATTCACATTATTTGGTTACATCAAGTCACCCAAGGGAAATAAATGCAAACTCTCCAGTGACTCCATACTGTCCAACGCACCTTTATCTCAACCACATCCTTCCAGGAGTTGGTCTCTTCTTCCTGAGCTCCCCGTGAGAAAGGGTTTCCTAGAATATTGCTCTGTCTGTGGGCTGCTTTGTAAGTTGGAAGAAATGTGGTTCAGAACATTTGGAAGCATATTGTATGCCCCCTTGAGACTTATAAATCTGTTCTATGTAATTTCTTTTAGTTTCCTTTTCAGAGAAGGATTAGTTCATCCCAAATGAGAACGACTGTCCTAGGGCTATTGTTGCAGGCTGGAGCAGCGATGGACAGCCTTGTGAAGGTTGTTATTAATTTATTTTGGAAATGCAGTCACTGCCCACAGATTATTTCAATTAAACCCTGCCTATCCCACATGTCATTTTCCATTTTGTTAGGGAACTGGGTCTCTTGGAGGTGCCTCCTACTGCTAACTTTATTGGTGAGAGCTTACACATGGAATCTCGAAGGAGATACTCAGGGTCATACATGCACCTGGTTTCAGCTGGGAAAAATTTCATCCTCCAAACGTACATTTGTGGCTGGAATTTTTCAGCCACCACACACGAAAGAAAACGATATGTAATATCATCTCTAAGCATTAACAGAATAGAATCAGAGAGGGGCTGTGGACTAAGCAGAATCAGAGCAGAGTTGAGGTCCCAGGAGAAGAACATCCCATCATAAAACCTAGACCCATGCTGCGAACATGGAGCAAATGCTTTCAATTTTCACATAAAACATGAAATATAAATCACAGTTGGTTGATACAATATGGTGTGTGTGTGCACGCACACATTTTAAAGTAAGTTCAGGGCCACAGCTCCTCTGCTCACTGCGTCTTGGCTCTGTCTTTTTATATTTAACTTGACTACTCTGTAGCTCACGGTTGATTAACAATAATTTCCTAAGTTTAAGTTTTTTCCTTCACTTCTACTTTTAAGAGTGACATATAATATAACCATGAGGTGATTTTTTAAAAATTACATGTTACTTAGGTGCTCAGGACCCGACTGTCCCCAGCCCAGCCCCGGGGGACAGAGTGGGCCTCACTGGCTTTCCTTCGTCTGTGCCCAGGCTCCTTCCAATCCCTGGGCTGCAGGTGACAGGGCAGGATCCAGCTCCTCAGGATCAGCACCTGGACATGGGCTCTGCTCGTAGTGGGTCTTCTGCAGCTGGTGTCCTGCCCAGCACGGGACATGACCTCCCAGCCAGGGAGAAGTGTGGGAGCCCTTTAACCTAAAGCACACTCAGGCCTCTTCCCCAAAGTGGGCAGGTCTCCTTCAAATTCCTCTTCATCTGTGATAGTGTCTGCATGTTCCTGTGTTCAGTAAATCCTTGTGAGGCCAGTGGCTTGCACAACTATGAGTGTCCCCGGGAATCAGACAGAGCCAGCTGGGCTTCAGCCCATGCCCCTGGTGGCCCAGAGATGGGCTTGCACTGTGCTCGTCTGATCATGATTTGATAAAATCTGCCAAAGTAAGAATTTCACAGCAACGAGAGTGGAGTACCTGGGACTGGCCCCTGCCTACCTCCCACTCATGGCTGGTGACACTGAACAGCCGTGTGCATTTTAGGGGTCAATTATGAAGGTGCTTTAGGGATACATTTATCCCATATTTTTTCTGATCTAGTAAATGGCTGGCAATCATCTCTTGTAAGACTGAGTTACTGTAGGCTGTCCCCACCAGGGACCCCTAAGGCACATGGAAAGGGACAGGCCCCAGGTCCTATAATAGGAATAAGCCTTGGAGGCGTTGGCACCAAGGCTTGTGGGAAGAGAAAGGAAAGATAATTGAAAAACCTATGGCTTAGAGGCTGGTCTATGGGAATGACTGTTAGTCTCCAGAAGTGAAAAATGTTAAGCAGGTTTCCTTATCAAGACGGATGTTCTTAATGGTGTGAATATACTTTGTATACAACCAGAGACATGAAAAATTGTGCTTTATATGTGTCACATGAATTGAAATGCATTCTGCTGTCAAATATAACAAATTAGAATTTTAAAAAATTTTAAAAAGAAAGTTCTTAACAGCAATATCATAAGAAACACTGGTACTTTGAAATATATTAATAATCATTTTCAGTTTTGATAGAAATCTCATGAAATAGAATTGATCAGGGTCTCTGCTTATAGGGAAAATCCCCTATCAATACTAGAAAAGGAAAGAGTTTCTATTTATTTTATGCACTTGCATGTTCAAAGACATCAATAAAAAAAAATAAATATATATATATATATATATATATATATATATATATATTTAGCCAGAAATGAAGCATGCAGTAAATTATATCTCTAGTTTTGCTATAGGAAACACACTAGGAAATTACTGTCATTTAAAAGGACAGTAAACAATGTGAAGTCAAAATTTGTAGGAAAATATAGTAGATGTTTCGAAGTTCCTCGATTATTTATGTGTGTGTTTCTTGGTTTAAATTTCAAATTACTATGATTTATTTCTCACTCAGGACCAGTGCGTTCACTTGACTTTTTCTTGTGTGTCTAAACAAGCCCTCTCCACACAAGCCAAGTGAGCGGCAGGATGTCCGAGCAAGCCGCCTGCCCACCGACTGACCTGCAGGCCGCGGCTTCACCCGGGGCTGGACAGCCAGGCGTAAATGCTGGGCCTGACGCCCCTCCTCAGCTGGAATGTTCCGCCTCCTGTGGCCTGCACTCACTCCCATCTTTCCCTCCATTGCTCATCAACATGAGGGGCTTGTGCTTGCTCTCCAGTCTCTGGCTAGATGTGGGACCCTCCCGTGCGACCTGCACGCTGCTCTGGGGTTTGTTCCCACTGCCTTGTCCTCCGTCCCTGGAAGATTCCCAGATGTCCCATCTGTTCACTCCCTGCATCCGATGGATGACATCTTCCATATGCAAATTTGGCAGACTCATCACCTTCTATCACCGCCAAGGCTCCTGCAGATAGTCCAAAGTCCCTCCTCCTCCTCATGACTGTCCTCTCTGTCACTCAGGCATGGCTCGTCCCCCATAAAAGCCTCCTTGGGTCCATTTCCAAGGAGTTTTTACGGGCAGTGCTGTTGGAAATCCCGAAGCCAGGGACTGAGCTCTGCAGACTGAGCTCTGCTATCCGAACAGGTGGGACGAATGGATATGTGCGTGTGTGCCAAAAAACAACTCTGTGGTTTGAAAACTTACTACTATGACCTCCTTTTCCCCAACCAGAATCCAGTGACAATGTCATAGGACACTGAAACTAATGCAAGAGGCTTTATTTATCCAAAGCCCTAACGATTGCTAAGAACACTGGCGGAGGTCGGTTTTTCACACTGCTCCACAAACTTGGCCTGTACCTCTGGGGTCAGATCCCCACACCGTGATTGTTATTTCTCTACACTCTCAGTCCTGGTCCAATCTGCTCTCTCTCCAGGCCCCCAGGCTCCCACCTTGGATCTCCGAAGCATCTCTGTAAGCACAGCCTGGTGTCGACCTACAGCGCAGACTCGGCTCCACCTGGCACAGGGCAGGAGAACTCCCCCGCTGTCCGGGGAGCCCCAGCTCCACCAGCAGGACAAACACCTCCTGTGCAGACCCAGAAAGTCCTGTGGCCTTGTCCTGGGACATTTATGTCACCCCATATGTATTTGCACACCTCAGTGGCTGGCTCACATCCGTGAAACTGTGAATTGCATTCTCTTACAGAAAGACACGGTGCATAGTATTGCACGAGACTGAATTACTCTGGAACCAAGCCTGAGCCCCGTGGGGGTGGGGGTGGAGACCCTCTGGGATGGGAAGGTGTGGACCCCTCTGTGGCCATTCTGCAGTGCCAGAGGGAAGGTGTGTGCAGGGGCAGTGTGTCTGGCTGGAGTTCACCCAGAAGTGCCCTGCTCTCTGTGGAGGAGGGGAGGGAGGGTCCCCAGCAACTCTCTGTCAGCTGCTTCCCAACTTCCCTATGGAACTGAGGATGGCCTGCCTGCTTTATGTGCTCTACAAATGCACAATGGGAGAGGGGAGAGCGCAGTTTGGATCACGCCTTTAAATGACTTTACATGGAGCACTCTGGTCCTGATGCCTGTGGAAAATAACGCCAGCATTCATTCAGGGGAAAACACCGGTGAGGTTCTCAATCCGGAAAATGTTGCAAGACAACGTCCCCCTGAGCATGAACGTGTTTCCTCAGACAGCACACCTGCTTCTGGACCCAGCGGTCCAATGGGCCCCCAAGCCAAGGGACATGCGAGTGCTTTTCACTTCTTACAGTGACGGAGGCTCCAGAGCTCAAACAAGATGCAGACACGTGAACTTATAGATGAGAAATTATGATATAAAAATAGACATTTTCTTAAAACAGTGTGCAGTAAATTCCACGGACCTTTAAATTCATACTTATTTTACAAACTGTGTTCTGCAAGCTTCATGGACTATAATATATGCAAAAGATGGATCGACAACTTAAAAGATACAGAATGCATTTGGCTGCCTGACCCAGATGCTGGACATTTGGGAGCACAAGTTAAAACAATCAGCTGAGTCACAATTGATTCTCTCTTTCCTCTGCTGAGTACCTGCGTTCCACTTGTCTGCCGGCTCTCAGGCCCCACAGGCATGGAAGTCAGTGTCGCGGTGACCTCTTCTGATCAGTAACTACTGATTTTTTGGTTTTAAGTTATACATTAGGACTTATTTGGACATAATTATAAAAGCAAGCCATATAATTTCTCTAACTCGGTCCCCAGTAACCCCCCGGCCCACCCTCCCCCTCCCCCGTCTCCTTTCCTCAGCTCCTTGACCTTCTGCTGTTCATGGAGAGGTCTGCTTCATTGTTGTGTCTTGGGGTGGGAGTACACGGTGGGGAGACGCGCTGAGGCGTGTCTGTATGAGTGCCGGACGTTAAGTCAGTGGTTCCACTGTCCCTCTCCTCCCACCCCTCCTTCCCCACGACCCCCTCCTCTACTTCACTCGTCTTTCTTTTATTTGGATGGAATTTCCCCCACACCATCTCTTTTCTCTCCCTTTTTATAAATAGTCCAATTAGTAAATGGGGAAAGGAACTAAACGGACATTTCTCAAAAAAAAAAAAAAAAAAAGAAACACAAATGACCAAAAATATGTGAAAAACTATTTAAAATCTCTAGCAATTAGATAAATGGAAATCAGAGCTATATTGAGATTTCCTCTCTCTTCAATCAGATGGCAATTATCAAGAGTACAAACAGCAGTAAGTATTGGTGAGGATGTGGGGGAAAAGGTACATTCATACATTCGTTGCAAATTGGAGCAAACCACTCTGAAAAGCAGTAGCAGATTCCTCAAGAACTAAGAATGGAACCATTATATGACACGGCTATCTCACTTCTCAGCCTAGATCCAAAAGAGTTTAGATCTGCATACTACAGTTAACACAGCCATATCAATACTTACAGCAGCACAATTCCCAATAGTCTAGCTATGAAATCAACCCAGGTACCTTTCAACAGATGAATGAGTAAAGAAAATGTGGTACAAATACACCATGGAATACTACACAGCCACAAAGAAGCATGAAATTATGGCATTTGCAAGTAAATGGATGGAGAAGACTATCATGCTAAGTGAAATAAGCCAGACCCAGAAAGTCAAAAGTCAAATGTTTTCTCTGAAGCACAGAAACTAGAGTAAAATAAAGTAACTGAGTGGTGCTCAGGATAAAACCCAGGGCTAGGCGAGCGCTCCACCACTGAGCCCTAGCCCCAGCCCCCAGGTCTTTTTTTTTTTTTTTTGAAGAGAATCATATTGAGGTAAACAATGTACTGAGGTCCTGGCAAGTGAGCACTAAGGGGAGAGCGAGTGAGGACAGGCGGTGAGGACGGGGTTCCTGACTTCTCCAGAATGCTTCAGAGCTGTGCCCTGTGACATGATGGGTGGATTGTGCCCGTTTCCTAAAGACACCCAGGATGATGCCAACACAGCCCAAAGGAATAAACGCATGGATTGTAAGAGACAGGGGACGCTCTGGTCTATGTCGCTAGTGACCACCCAGCTACTGGGGATGGATAGGCTCAGGGCCACCAGGCCATGTGGCCGAGCGGCTCCTTGCTGGGGACCTTGGATTTGCGCTGATCCAGCCCCAGTCTCCCGCCCAGTCCCTGGAGACCAGAGGCATGTTTGTGAGAAAGCAGGACGTTGTCAGGGGTGAGACCTGTGTGTCCCCAGCTGCTGTCCTTGTCCACAGCACGTCCCCACCAACGGAGCTAACACATTTCCAGCCAGCAGCCAGAGGAGGAGGACCCCCAGGCCACTGGCACCGTGACAGCCACAACCAGGAAGGTCTGTGTTGCTGAGTCTCCTGACACATATTGCCAGGGAAATGGAGATCACAGCAGATAAGACAGGAAGGTCAGGGTCTCCGAGGCGTAGCTCTGAAGCCAGTGTTAACATCTGCCGAACATCCTTTTCTGAAGTTTGTTCTGCTTTGGGTGTTTTCTCAGAAAAGTAAACAGAAAGGAGCAAAGCCATTCCCATAAGACGGAAGTGGGGTTGTCCCTGTGCAGTAAAGGCAATTGACAAAAGTGATCTCCATGGGACATTCCTACCAAGATGAATCATAAAGTGCATCAAATGCACCTTTCTAAAAACTATGTCGGGGGACATTAAAATCACATGGGGGACATTTCCTGAACATTTTTGAAAAAAAAAAATAAAATTTTAGAGGTAAGAGCAGCAGATGGCACAAACACAAATAAAGACTTAGAGAAAGGGATTCTTAATGTTAAACTTGAGAGAAAACCAAAGGAGGAAATCTTTTCTCCCCTCCTTCGAACTGGACTGTTTTCAGAATAGTGAATTATTTTATGAATATGCATTCCCTCTAAGAACAGTGGAGGAGGGCCAACACAGAGTCTGCCAAGGCATGACGGGAGCCGCAGCGGACTCCAGCGTGGAGATTTAGGGTCTGTAAAGGCAGGGAACGAGACCACAGATGGCAACGGCAAAGGCCTCGCGTGCACAGCGCTCCCAACGTTTAGGTGTTCTTCAGTGGAGCGTCTTGGCATGACTTGACCTTATGTGGCAGCAGATCAGATTCATCATCAGAAACAGTAATGATAAGAGAGAAGTCTTGTTGTTTAAGACATCTGCTGTTCACCGAGGCTCTGTAGACCTCTCACCTGGGTAATTTTCAATGTCAACACTGAGGTCACTGTCATGGCTACGTATGCTCATCACCATCCAAGTTAGATCTACTCTTGAGATGATGGAGTCTCGGGGACTTCTGCCCAGGGAGTGGATGAAGTCCCCATCTCCAAACTCCAGGGAGAGAGGCAGCATTTAAAGAAACATGTTCGATGGGCACAGTCACCTCCTTCTTAGGTTAGTCTCTGGCAGAAGTTGGCCAAGAGACTGCCTTGGGTCCAGTCCAAAATTAGGAATGGGCTGTACATTTATTTATTTATTTTTAAAAACTCAAAAGGTGAAATATTTTAGGACATGTGAAAATTATATGAAATCCAAACCACCGTGAATTGAGTAGTTGTCCTCATTTCCGTTTCAGAGGATTTGTCGCTGATATACAGGAATGCATTTGATTTATGTGTGTTGATTTTATATCCTGCCACTTTGCTGAATTCATTTATTAACTCTAATAGTTTCTTCGTAGACCCTTTTGGGTCTGTTAGGTATAGAATCATATCGTCTGCAAATAGTGATAATTTAAGTTCTTCTTTTCCTATTTTTATGCCTTTAATTTCTTTCGTCTGTCTAATTGCTCTGGCCAGTGTTTCGAGGACTATGTTGAACAGAAGTGGTGAGAGAGGGCATCCCTGTCTTGTACCAGATCTTAGAGGGAATGCCTTCAATTTTTCTCCATTCAGAATGATGCTGGCCTGTGGCTTATCATAGATTGCTTTTACAATGTTGAGGTATGATCCTGTTATCCCTAATTTTTCTAGAGTTTTGAACATAAAGGGATGATGTACTTTGTCAAATGCTTTTTCTGCATCTATCGAGATGATCATATGGTTCTTATTTTTAAGTCTATTGATGTGGTGAATAACATTTATTGATTTCCGTATATTGAACCAGCCTTGTTCACAATATCCCCCCAAAAGAATAAAATACTTGGGAATCAACCTAACAAAAGAGGTGAAAGACCTATACAATGAAAACTACAGAACCCTAAAGAGAGATATAGAAGAAGACCTCAGAAGATGGAAAAATATACCCTGTTCATGGATAGGCAGAACTAACATCATCAAAATGGCGATATTACCTAAAGTTCTCTATAAGTTCAATGCCATCCCAATCAAAATCCCAACAGCATTTCTTGTAGAAATAGATAAAACAATCAGGAAATTCATATGGAATAATAAAAGACCCAGAATAGCAAAAACAATACTAAGCAGGAAGTGTGAATCAGGCGGTATAGCGATACCAGACTTCAAACTATACTACAGAGCAATAGTAACAAAAACAGCATGGTATTGGTACCAAAACAGGCAGGTGGACCAATGGTACAGAATAGAGGACACAGTAACCAATCCACAAAACTACAACTATCTTATATTTGATAAAGGGGCTAAAAGCATGCAATGGAGGAAGGATAGCATCTTCAACAAATGGTGCTGGGAAAACTGGAAATCCATTTGCATCAAAATGAAACTGAATCCCTTTCTCTCGCCATGCACAAAAGTTAACTCAAAATGGATCAAGGAGCTCGATATTAAATCAGAGACACGGCGTCTGATAGAAGAAAAAGTCGGCTATGATCTACATACTGTGAGGTCGGGCTCCAAATTCCTCAATAGGACACCCATAGCACAAGAGTTAACAACTAGAATCAACAAATGGGACTTACTCAAACTAAAAGGTTTTCTCTCAACAAAAGAAACAATAAGAGAGAGAAACAGGGAGCCTACATCCTGGGAACAAATCTTTACTCCACACACTTCAGATAGAGCCCTAATATCCAGAGTATACAAAGAACTCAAAAAATTAGATAATAAGATAACAAATAACCCAATCAACAAATGGGCCAAGGACCTGAACAGACACTTCTCAGAGGAGGACATACAATCAATTAACAAGTACATGAAAAAATGCTCAACATCGCTAGCAATCAGAGAAATGCAAATCAAAACCACCCTAAGATACCATCTCACTCCAGTAAGATTGGCAGCCATTATAGAAGTCCAACAACAACAAGTGCTGGCGAGGATGTGGGGAAATGGGTACACTTGTCCATTGTTGGTGGGACTGCAAAATGGTGCAGCCAATTTGGAAAGCAGTATGGAGATTTCTTGGAAAGCTGGGAATGGAACCACCATTTGACCCAGCTATTCCCCTTCTTGGTCTATTCCCTAAAGACCTAACAAGAGCATGCTACAGGGACACTACTACATCAATGTTCATAGCAGCACAATTCACGATAGCAAGATTGTGGAACCAACCCAGATGCCCTTCAATAGATGAATGGATTAAAAAATGTGGCATTTATACACAATGGAGTATTACTCTGCAATAAGAAATGACAAAATCATAGAATTTGGAGGGAAATGGATGGCATTAGAGCAGATTATGCTAAGTGAAGCTAGCCAAGCCTTAAAAAACAAATGCCAAATGTCTTCTTTGATATAAGGGGAGTAACCAAGGACAGGGTAGAGCTTGAGAAGAAGATTAACATTAAACAGGGATGATAGGTGGGAGGGAAAGGGAGACAGAAGGGAAATTGCATGGAATTGGAAGGTGAGCCTCAGGGTTATACACAATTACATATAAGAGGAAAGGAGGGGTAGGAGAAAAATTATATAAGTGGAAGAAACGATTTATAGTAGAGGGGGTGGTGAGAGAGAAGGGGAGGGGAGGGGAGGGGAGGGGAGGGGGGATAGTGGAGAATGGGATAGACAGCAGAATACATCAGTCACTAGAAAGGCAATTTGTAAATCAATGGAAATGTAACTGATGTGACACAGCAATCTGTATACGGGGTAAAATGGGAGTTCATAACCCACTTGAATCAATCTGTGAAATATGGTATATTAAGAACTATGTAATGTTTTGAACAACCAACAATAAAAGAAAAAAAAAAAGAAAAAAAAAAAGAAATCCAAACCATCAGCGAGCACAGCCCCTGATCTCCGAAGCTCTGGCCGCAGCAGCTTCCACACGGCACACAGAGTTGTCTGTTGGTGATGGGGACTGTGTTGCCCATAAAGCTGCGTCTATTGCCTGGACTTTACGGAAGACGTCCTGACACCAAGACAGTGGCTGTCGAAGGGAGTAGCAGGGAGTCGCTCCTAAGCAGAATCTCTGTCCCCATGGGAGGCTGCTCAGGGCAGGACACGTGGCAAGAAGTGGCAGGAAGCCCAGCTGGAGTGGGGCATAAGGCCAGGTGGCGACAGCACCTGTCACTGACCCACCACTGTCAGGGCAGGGCCTACTTTCCTTATGTTCCCACCATTTAAAATAGTTTCCAGGGCCAGAGCTCACTGGGTCACACAGCCAAACGTGTGCCATGGCAAGACCCAAGAGTCCCCCGACTGCTGAGCTAGAGGCTCCTGTGATTTGTATCTGGAACACCCCAAAGGCCATGTGTTAGACTCGGTCCAGGGAAGTGGTACCCGGAGGTGGTGGAGCCTCTTAGAGGCGAGGCCCACAGGTGCGCAGGGCAGCGTCTCCCAGGTCAGGTTGTCCCTGTTGAAGGGCTGCTGTGCTCCTCAGGTGTAGGGGGAGAGGCTGCCTCTTGGCAGAAACGAGAAGGCAGATGTGAGACGAGGCTTCCATGTCTGGGAGGTGGTGGTGGGTAAAGGCACCACTCAGGAGAGAGGAGGCTGAGGAGGGAAGGAAGGGCCTAAGGGTACTATTCCCTTGCAGCCAGGGGACGCTGTGGCTCTGGGACCAGAGAAGGAATGCAGGTGGACCAGGCGGGGCGACAGGCGAACAGGATGCTCTTACCAGCCTCACAGGCTGTCCTGCCACGGCCTGGCCAGGGGGCCTGGATCCATCACAGCCTGCTCCAATCTCCAGGGGCTCTACCCAGGAAAAGGAAGCTGGGACTGTACTGCTCCTCAGTGACACTGTGACAGGTGGCAGAGAGATGTGGAGCTGACCACTGCATTGAATTCTTTGCTTGATTTGAAACATGTGCAGACAAGGAATGTGAACTACAACAGAGACATGGGCCAAAAGATGACAGGTTTTATGACCCTGACACTGGTTCCTACCACAGCAACTAGTATTTGGTGGGGACAAGGCACTCTGTCACTTTCAATATTGTTGTGTCACTTAACTTGTAAAGTCTAAACTTAGCATGATGTCACAGTCCCGCGTGGTCACTTACAGATGTAGAAGACCCAAGAGACATCTCTCTGAAGGAGGCAGAGGCACTGCTCTGCGCCTTTCTCTCCCTGGGACGCTGAGCGGGTGACGTGACCTGGAGCAGGAGCACCTGGATTATTGGCTTCCCTGGGTCACTAACACCTCCTCCGGGAGCAGCAGCCAGAGTTGCCATGGTTTCCTGCCCCCCCCACCCCCGCACCAGGCAGCAGATTGGCTGAACGTATGGGTCAGTCCCTTGGGCTCCTTGCTGAGGGGCGGTCTCCACGGAACTGCCCCTAGAGATGCTGGCCTTTCCTTTGGACACCAGGCCTTGGCCTCATGTTCAGTGAGGAGAAAGTTCATGTGACTCAATCTCGGTCTTGGGAGACCGAGAGGCTGCTCTGCTGCCCCGGCCAGGAGCTCGTCCTGGTCGGGATGTGCCCTCTGGTCTGGAAGGGCTTTCTCCTTCCTCAAAAGAGAAACTCAGCGCTGACACCAGAGTGTGCTGCGTCCAGGTGCTCCGTGAAAGGAGGAGGGGGTCAACATGGGCGTCAGATGTGAGCTGGGTGCAGGGCATTTGCTTCCTGTGGGTCGGATGGCAGCATCTCCTCCTTGCTTTCTGCATGAGAATTGTTTTTCTCTTGAAATACACACGTGGGCACAAGCACAGTGCTGTTAAATCCCTGGCTCCCCACAGTTCAGTTTGTAAAGTCTTTGCAGTAAAGCAAGCCTGGGCAAGTTCGGCAGTTAGAGCTGATTAACATGTGTGCTTCTATTAGAGTCCTGTCAATTTTCTCAGCTAGACAGGTAGAAAGAGTCCAGTTTGGATAACATTAAGGTCACAGAATCTCTGTCCTCCAACCTTCGAGAGCATGTGGAGAGCCTGGGGTGAGTTGGAATCAGATGTCCCCTCTGCCTGCAAGAACGAGGTATCAAGCACTGCAGAATACTTAAAGACTGTGAGGGTGACAGGTCTCTGATTTTCAAATTCTTAAAATTGAACTCTTTAGCAGTTTCTTATCACCACTCACTGGTCACATTAACGTCATGATACGCAGGCCTGGCTTCATGATGAGAGCGCAGCAGCTCTGTGAACACGTGGCTGCTCATACAGGTAGGAGGAGCCCTGGTGGGGCTCTCAAGCTCACACCACTGTCAGAGCGACTCCAGCGCTTCATGGACCCTCCTGAGAGAACCCATAGCAAAGTGGCGAGGTCTGAAGCAGGCCGTAAACTAAGGCTCAGTTTAGAAAGATGAATGGACTCAAAGATGAGATGGAGGTGTCCTGCTTCACGGGCTTCTCTGCCTGTACCTGAACTCTCACTAGTTTGAGGTTTGGGGCATTTCCTGGAGATTTTCTGAGACCAATGCTCCCTAACATGCACACAGGCACCTGCGTGCACCAGGACAGCTGCCAAGTGACACTGGTTCAAAAGAAAGGCTGGAGTAGAGGAGGGGCCTGGGCAGAATAAGAGGGGCCAATGCCTGCAGGTTCTTTTGATGTCAATAGTACTTTATAGTCACATGACCATAAATGCCAAATTGCAACTCCCTCCCCACCCCCGAGTCATTTTCTAGCAAGCCAAAAGCCAAGATCTGGCACCACATGGGTGAGTTCAGCCCACCAGTGACTGGGAGTTACTATATCAACTTTTCTTATTGGCCTATATTTCTTACATTCTTAATGATTTTGCCCTTAAATTTTAAAAGTTAAATAAAAATATTACTTAGTTTCACTGCATTTCATTGCAAAAAATTAAACCTTACCCAGATGAATAATTCAGATTTTAAGGATGAGAACACATTTATTAATCCAATGAGAATATTACAAGTCTGACATTGAAAGTATTGTATTACCGCACTAATGCTCTTTGCATTTCAATTCCTGTGGAGTTGATTCGACAGCTCAGTAGTTAAAGGAACATTTTCTTGTAAGTCATATTTATGAGGAAACTGAGACCTAAATGGGCATGAGAGAAAACAGAGTAGAAAAGCTACATCTATAAGATGCTAGCATGAATAAATATACAAGAATAACTGCTATTTCCTATCAGAAAGGGACTGTTTCTGTCCTATGTGAAGTGATCAAAACACTAGAACACAACACGGCACACAGGTTATCAGGGCTGGAAGGGCGCAGGCAGCTGTGATCCAGAGACAGAGATGGAAGTTGGGAGCCAGAGAGGGGCCTGAGCTCACTGGGAGCTTCCAGGCTCAGGTGAGGGGCGGGACCCAAGCTGGGAGCCCAAGTCCCAGGGTAGGCAGCCGCGCCCCGCCCTGACTGGACAGCAACAGAGCACCCAGCACAGAGGACCAGAAAGAGAGGGCCACGTGAAAGGGAGCTTCAGAGACTTCGAGCAGAGCAGTGGGGAACTGCCCAGCTAGGGACAGTGGGGACGGGGAATCCATCTCGACCCTCCCGCAGGGCTGCTGAGGTGACTGTTCCAACCAGCCACTCCTGAGCACTGGACACAGCTCACAGAGACTCCAGGCCACCGGCAGAGTGACCAGGGATGCCCCAGTGTCCAGTGTCAGCACCACTGGCCCTGGGTCCCAGGGTGCTCAGCACTGTCATACGCACCACAGCGTGTTCAGTGGCACCTGGGAGATGCCACTGTTACAGCCCTGCCATGCAGACGTCCCCAGTGAAAAGCCCCAAGGCTTGCTGCAGCTCCAGGCCCAGAAAATGAGAGCAGTGATGGCGGTAAACCAGTGGCATTCGGAGCTCGGACTAATTCCTAATTTCTAAAATACACAAAAATACAGGGCACAACATGAAGTGAAGCCAGAGCCCTGCCACTCATAAAAAATACCATCAGAGAGAAATCAGGAGAAAGCGAGGGAGGGGAAGAGGCAGAAAGACAGAAAGGGGAGAGACGGATGGAGAGAACATGCGCTGGAGGAAGGAGAAGAGCCAGCCAACAGACAGTGACGCGGGAGTGATGTGCGCTTTTGAATCAGCAGATCGTATCTGAAACGGCCACTGCTATACTCCATCTGCTCAGAAGACGACGCGGAGACATGGAGCCTTTATTTTAAAAGACCTGGATCAAATTTCTAGAGAGGAAAAGTTCAATGTGTGAAATGGTAAAATTAACTGAGGAGGAATAACATCAGATACAGCTTCTCAGAAGAAAAGGCCCGTGAACCTGAAAATATTCTATTGGAAACTGTGAAAAATACCCAGAAAAAAATAAGTTAAAAAATGATCCAGACATCGGTGAACTTTGAGACAAACACACACAGAACAACACACCAGCAACGGAAGTCTCTGAAAGAAAATGAAGAGTAAACGAAGAAGGAGGAGAGGAAACAATAATAAAGAGAAATGAGGGTAAAAGTCACTCCTAATTTGGTAAAAACTGCAAACCTACAGCTTCAAGGACCTCAATGAAACACAAGAGCAAGAAATATGAACAAAACTACCGAGATACCTTATAATAAATGTGAAAAATGATGACAATGAAAAAAAACTGAAAGGCAGCCAGAGAAGTAAGGATAACAGAGAGAGGAACGGGGTTAGGGTTTCTTGCTACAGCAACAAAGCAAGGCTGGGCACAGGGGTAGGCCCAGCCCTGGGTGCTGAGGCAGGAGGATCACAGGCCCTAGGCCAGCCTGGGCAGCTGTGAGACTCTGTCTCAAATAAAAAGTAGAAAGGGCTGAGGTGTAGCTCGGTGGTAAGGCACCCTGGGTTCAATCCCCCGTGCCAAAATGAACCCCAGACACACACAGAACAAGGCAGACAAGGAGACAATGCCATGATGTCACCTGCCACTGCCCGTCAGGGCAAAAGTCTTTCAAAGCAAAAGTGAGACTTTAGACAGAAAAACTGAAGGGCAAGCGACCCCCTGGGATGTGGGTCTGCTGAAAGACCAGGAAAAGCACCGGAGCTTAGCTGCAGCGGAGAAGAGCAGGGGTTCCTTTGATGAAGTCCTCTATGCAGCAAAACACACACACAACCTAGCAATGCAGTGCAGAGTTTAGAGCAAAGACAGAATTTCAGTAAAACACATGGCCAAACAGCACCCGATCCAGAGAGAAGGAAAGGAACTCTCCTACTTTACATGAAATGGTATCATATCAATTGACTGAAGGTAGGGGTGAATGAAAAGTGTATATTGTTAACCCAAGAGCAAGCACAAAGCAGTAGACCAAAGGGTTCCAGAGAAGAGATGAAGCATATACAATGGAATCAGAAGGATACAGCGTTGACTCAGAGGCAGAACTCTAAGAAGGAAATAGAGAATAGATGTAACAAAGAAAATACAAATTTATACCTGATCATATCTGTGATCACAGTAACTATAAGTGACCTAAAATCACATTAGAAGGCAGAAGTTATAATATAATATCCAAAAGCTAGACACAAACATATGTTTTCTTTCAGAAACAGACTTTATTTATAAGGATGGAAAAAAAATTAAATATAAGAATAAGAAGTACATCATGCTAACACTAACCTAAACGTGTTAGGAATGTACTAATTTCAGACCAAGTATATTACAGTGAACAGAACATACCACAGATAAAAAAAATCATTTCTCAATAATGAGGGGTCAGTCTATCAAGTGGACACATAATCCTAAGCATGGGCATGCACACTGAACACAGCCAAATAAAACCACAGAAAGAATCAAACTCATCTCAGTTACAGTTGGAGGTTTAAATACATTTATTCAACAATTAAGGTAATATATAGACAGAAAATCCACAAGGGTAGAGACTCAAACAAAACCACCAACTGAACTGAGTCAGCTAAAGTTTTCAGACGTTCCAGCTAACATTCGCCCAGCACACACTCTCTTTAGTAGCCAAAAAAGAACTTAGTGCAGACCACCTCCTGGACCACTAAGCAAGTCCCAATACCTTGGAAAGGATCCGAGTCAGCCTTCTCTCCACCACACTGTATTCCTGTACCAGTGTGTAACAGATATCTCCAGAAAATCCCACAATAATGCACTTCTAAATAAAACATGGGTTAAAGAAGAAATAGAAAAAAGTAAGGAAATATTTTCTACTAAATGCAAATATGATCTACTCTTTTTTTTAAGGATTACACTGAAATACACAGGAAATTTAAATAATAAATGTCTGAAAAGAAAGGAGAAAGAGTTCAAATCAATGTTCTCTAGTTCTTGAGGGAGAGGAAAGAAGAGGAAACAGAACCCAAATTAAATATTCAGAATGTAAAACTCAAAACATAAATCAATGAAGTAATAAACATAAGAACAACAAATAATATAAAAATGAGAAAAAAATGAAACTGATAGGCCTCTATCCAGAGTGCTCAGGGAAAAAAAGTCCAACCGACATGTCTCCACTTGTTATTTACAAGTTCAACCAGAATAGGAAAAAAATAGGAAAATGAAAATCAAAACCATAATGAATATCACTTCATACCCATTAGGATGGTTGCTATAAAAGTAAAGTAAAGGAACAGGAAAGGACCTGGTGAAGACGTGGAGAAATGGGCACTCGTGCATCTTTGGTGGGAATGTGAATGGTCGTTTGCTATGGAAAGCAGTTTGGTGGTTCCTCCAGAAATTAAACAGAACTGTCCCATGATCCAGCCATTCCTCTGGCTATGTTTCCACATAAATGAAGGTGTGGTTTCCAAAAGTATCTGTATACCCTGTTCATAGCAGCGTCAGTCAATCTAGCCAAGAGATGAGGAGACCCCAGTATCTACCAACGCAGAGATGTTTAAGCAAAATGTGGTGCAGTTACAATATGGGATTAGGAATTTCTGATGTTGCTATAACAATCCTCAGTGGATCTTGAGGATACGACGCTGAGTGGAATAAGCAGATCACCAAAAATCCACCACTATAGGGTCCGTTAGATAGAGAATGCACAGTAGTCAGACCCATGCAGCTGCCCAGCAGGTGTCCATTCCCAGGTGGGAGAGATGATGAACAAGTTTGTAGCAATAAACCCATAAATTAGCTTGGAAGGGGCACATCCCCGGAAGACAAAGGTGCAGACCCAGTTGGGAGGAGGAGGAACACAGCAGGAGCCGACCGCTCCCCTGGCAAATCCCACCAACCCTGAGGAGGAAGCAGCTCCATTCTGCAGATGCTGAAGTAGGAAACTGAGGGGCTGCGGTGCTTCCCAACTCATCCCAGGGGCCAGCATTATCCTGATGAAAAGGGGAGGAAGATTCTAAGGTATTACAAGAAAAGGAAACAGCAGAATTCATGAATGTGGTTGAACAAACATTCTAAATGGAATTTTGTAATTTCACCAATTAAATGAAAAGATAAGACATATATCATCACCAAATGAGGTTTATTTCACGAATGCCAGGTGGATTCAACTCTCAAAAAAAATCAACCTGTGTGAGAACTAAAAGTGAAAAACTACACAAACAACCAAATAAAAGCAGAAAGAGCATTTTACTGAACCCAGAATTCATCTTTCACAAAAGCTTAGAGCAATCTAGGACTAGAAGGCTGCTTCCTCACCCTGGGGACAGGCATCTATGGGAAGATAGAGTGCAGGTGACATCTCATCTGGGTGAGCAACTGAACGCTTTCCCATTAAACCCCAAAATGACATGTGGGTGCTATGCACAGAGGGCTGGACCACAATGGCACTTTGGAAAGTAATTTTTCTCTTTCTTAAAAAGCTAAACAACCTTTATTTTGTGATCTAACCATTTCATTCCCTGGCATTACCAAACAGGAATGAAAGTTAATGTTCATACAAACCCTGTACACGGACTTTTGTGGCTACTTTATTGTAGGTGTTACTGGTGGAAACAACCCGGATGTTCTTGAAGGGTTGATTGACAGCCAGTTCTTGCTCCTGTGTACTGTGGAACATGGCTCAGCAACGAAGAGGGGTCAGCTCGTGGTGCAGCACCTCGATGGACCAAGAAGGGATCCTGCAGAGTGAAGGACACAAGAGAAAAGGCAGAACACAACCCGTCACATCTCCACAAGGCCTAAAGGAGACACCTCATGTGTGGTGGCAGAAATGACACAGGGGCTTCCTGGGGACCTGGAAGGCAGGAGAAGGAAGGGTGAGAAATTCCAGAGGTCAGTGTCTCCCAGAGGAACCCACCTTCCAAGGAGGAAGTGGGGCATGCCCTCCAGGTAGAGAAAGGCTTAGAGAGGGCTCCTTTGTTTACAGGTGCACAATCCCAACCTCTTCTTGCAAACGCCTTGGTGCAGATTAAAATCCTGTGTTTGGGAAATGCCAGTATTCCTGATAAGGAACTACAGAGAGAGAAGAAATGAATGAGGACACTTGTTATGTACACTCTTGGGTGGAAAAGTGACTTCAGCTTCAAAACTAAGGCTAACCTGCACAAGCAATTTGAAGCTCATTACAGAAGAGTAGCTTGTGAATCCCTACTTCCACCTCTCTGGGGCCCACCCTGTGTCCTGGTGCTTGGTAACAGTGACAGGTCCGGAACTGTTCGTTAGGGGGCACAGGGAGACAGACCTGCCAGTTGGGGGGCAGTGATTCTCTGTTTAACTGTGGTTTGAGAGGTCAGAGGATATGGAAAGAAAGCCACCCTCCTGCTTGTGATGGACGGTGTGTGGGTGGACCCTCGTAGCTCTGGCCTTCCCAGTAAAAGATGAACGCAAATTCCTGGGAGACAGTACATGACGGACCACATATGCTGCGCTGGAGTCACAACAGCATCTGGAGTCGCTCTGAATGTGGCCGAGCATCAAGGCCCATCACCCATCCTGGGCAGATCTAAGTCCCTGCCCAGCTGGGACGGCCAGAGTTTCCCTGAGACGCAATCTCACCCACAGCTCTGCCTTCCTCCAATGTCCCCGCAGCACACTGAAGACCACTGGAGGCCAGAGACCAAGACAGATTGATGGCGCTGTCCACGATTTGTCCTGATAAAACAGTGCCAGGATCTCCGAGAAACTTCCAACATCAGATACACTGGTAGATCCATCACCAGAAGATCAGTGCACTCTGGTAACCACGGCTGGACTCACATTTGTCTGTTTCCTATAAGACCAGAAACAGATGATTGAGGCCAGAGAGGCCAATGTTGCTGTCATTGGCAAGATGACCGCTGTGGGGCACGGAGGAGGGGTGCAGGGCCTCTCTTCCCTCCTCTCTGGCTCTGAGGTGACCAGACACTTTCCCAGGACATCAGTTCCACTATCTTGCATGACTGGCCCCAGCTCAGCACCGGGGCTGAGATGAGCTTCAGGGGCCAGGCACATGCAGTTCTTATGGGAAATGTAGTGGGTTAACAGAAGGGGAAGAAAAACCCCTGGGTTTTCTCACAGGCATAACACAGGTTGGTCATGTTAAAAACATGAAAACCGTGCTGGTCCTTTTGTGTACACAGCTTTGGAACACTGCCCTGTGTGGTACAACATAATACGCTATCCCCAATGTAATTCCTGAACTTCACAAGTGAATTGTCTTTATTCATAGCTGAAAAAGTGATTGTCCCTATAAAGAAATAAGGACAGTTCAGGAGCCCTTAGCTGACCCTCATCCCAGGCCCCATCACACAAGGTTTTCACGTACCCACAGTATCTGGACTATGGCTCCTGAGAAAGCAGGGACCCCACCCGTGCCAGCAGATAGGCCCCAGGTCTACTCATTCATCCAGCCTGCCAGGTGCTATCTCTTGAGCACCTACTGATGCCAGGGTCCAGGATGTGGTGGGAATGGGACTGGGAAGGTAGGTCCCTCCTCTCACACACTCACAGCATTGTCGGAAAAGAGACAGCAAATGAACAGACGCATAAATAAAACAAGGTACAGAGCTCTGTGCACGGTGTGTGGAGAACTTTCCCCGGAGGCGCTTACCTGGCACAGTGACCTATGCCTCCTACTGGGAAACTGGGAGGTGCCAACTGAACTTGGGTCCCAATGGTGTGACTGCAAGCAAGGGGTTGAGGAAGAGCACTCTGAGGGGAAAGGAAAACACACACTGGCCTCGCCTAGTTTGCGTGGGGACAGGAAGACACCAGCTCACGGGTGTGGTCATGGGCGGGGCACAGGAAGGAATGATGGTATGTCACCTTGCAAAAAGCCCTCTTAGCAGAAAGAAGCAAGCGGTCCTCATGCTGGCCTGGCAGAGCAGGTGGTCAGGTTGTGAGGACCCAGGAAAACCTCATCCAGGGAACTGTGGGATGTTCAGATGCTCAGAGCAGCTGGTGGCCGACAGCCATCAACAACAGGGGACTTCCACGGCTGCAGAACAACGAATTCTGCCAACAACCACACGAGCTGTGAAGAGGACCCTGACATGCTCCACCCACTGGAGGACTGGCCAAGAGTGGACAGTAAGCAATGTGTGGCCCTTGGCTAACACTGACCTTGAGAGACTGGAACGCTGAGTGAGCCTCAGGATGGCAAGGAAGGAGAGAGCTTGCACCAGAGAAGATGCCAGGGGCTGTGGCTCTTCTCTCTACACACCCCCAGCTTCAACCCATGCCCGGGGTCGTGTGGAAACCAACACATCAACCCTCAAAGAGCCCCTGGCCTAGAGAGAGCGGCTGCGCCGAGTCCTGACCACCGCAGGTGCGAATGGAGAACTGCTACCGGAGTAGCACCTCCCAGGGGCTAAGAGGAGTCCTCCTGCTGGAGTGGAGACCCCTGAGGCCAGGCCAAGGGGACTCCACCTGCATCACATTCTCAGGGCAGGCAGAGAGGGCGGGAGAACCAGGGCGTCTCTGTACAGAGACTGATAAAAATTCAGTGGGTGGAAGACTGAGCCTAGTTCAGCAAATAAAATGTGGGCCACAGCTGCCCAGATATTTAGCCAGACACTACCCTGGGTGTGCCTGGGGGTATTTTTACATAGAAACAGCATTTGAATCTGTGAACTGAAGACAGTGGAGGCCTTTCTCATAGGGTGGCCTCATCCAACTGCAGGGACCCTGGAAAGAACAGAGGTGAGGAAGGGGTAACTCAGTCCCTGCCTGATGCGGAAGCTTGTGCAGGTCCTGTCCTGCCCACAGGCTGGGATCTGACATCAGTGGCTCTCCTGACCCTCGGGCTTTGGATGCAGATTGGAGTTGCTGGATTACACTGCCAGCATCCTGGGCTTCAGTCTGCAGAGAGAAGATTGATAGGCACATGTACACTCTGTTCTGCTTCTTTGGGGAGCCCTACTCCTGGGTCCACATGCGGGAAGGCAGGAGTGGATATGGGTGAGAGAGAGAGTGAGGAGCCCAGAGCCTCGACCTCCGGGCTGAGGAACTCTGAGTAAACCACTGAGGGGGGGTAGCAGCCTCCACATCTGCTCTTATGGTGTGCAGCTCAGCAAGGACTGTCCTTCAGATGTGGCTCCCCAGCAGAGGGAAGGATGAGTTTCCACCTGGGAGAGGCAACTGCAGGTGACCAGCATGGACCTCCAAGTACCCAGCATTCTGTCCCCGGTGGCTTTGTTTGGCTAGGTAGCCACTGAGAGAATTCAGACTCCATAGCAAAGACACCACTGTACACACATATGCGTGAGTCATTGCCACAGGGCAGATAATTGAAACCATCACCCTTAGCTCATACCTTAACCGGGAGGTGACGCCAGCCTCTATGGCTCAGGGCACACAGATAAGGGTTTCAAGAGAAGCAATGTATTGCTGCAGTGTGGACCCTTGGCCTACGTTGTCATTCTGTTGTGGGTGGACTCAGGGCATTCAAGTTCAGGGAATTGAATAGCTTGGCAGTGATTGACAGGTGAAGGCATTTTAAGCAGAGAGTTTTGTCTTAAACTGAGGCTTCGTAAATTATAAAACAAAAATCCTGAGTTTGGGGGCTGCGACACTCCTGTCTCTCATGAGGGATGATGGAAGACATCCTCATTCACAGCTGCTCTAGAGTGAGTGTGGGCACCGCGAGGCAGGTCGAGTGCAGGCCGCAGGCAAGACTGCACTGCCAGGAGGAGGGATTCTAGGCCCTAGGTTCCTTTTTCATGATGGGTAGTCACTGTTGTTTATGCTGAAGAGGTGACGATCCTAACGAGGGAACCACTGAGATACAGTTGTGACTGTTGATGCCACATGTTTCTAAAGCCAGCCTGCGAGGGTGACTCACTGCACATCAGGACTGGTTTATGGCTGTTGCAGCCACGTCTTTCACTTGCTGCTGTGGGTCTGTCTCCTCAGATTCATAAGGTGACACAGGGGTGTCACCTGAGGAAAGAGGGACAATGACGATGATGTCGTCGGAGACCAAGCTTGAGCCAATGTCAAACCACATGGCCCTCCACAACATGAGGAATCCTAGAGAGCCAACCAGGTGCGTAAACAGTCACATGTCCCACATACCTGCAGTGAGAAGACGCGGTCTGTGTTGGTGTTCTGCGGCTACCTGCTGTCCTCGGGGTGCATCACGGTGAGGGTGAGGGGAGCAGCCGGAGCTCTCTGTGGATCCTGGAGACGGATTTCCAACCCTGCGATGGAGGCCTGCTTCTTGAATTCCCTGAGGTCCAGGCCTGAGCCAACCGTGCTTTCAAGACCACGGTCCATCTGTAGTTAGAGGTTCCCACAGTGGCCTTTCTGAGGAGGGAGAGCTCCTGGTATTGGGCCCACTCATGGACCTCGCAAGGAGGCTCCAGTCCTGGAAGCCTGGGCCAGGTGCCAAGAGCAGAGACCCCCACAGGTGGGCAGGAGGGGAGCGCCTAGCATGCGCACCTGCCACCATGTAGAGATGGGCCACTCCTGGGCAATAGCCAGTGTCCACGAGGTTGAGTGCTCTCCAGGGACGCAGGCCTTCTCCCCCCTCCCTCTGTGATGTCATCACAGTTGGCGGCTGCATTTATGTGATGTAACATCCTGCATGAAGCAGCTGCCCAGAGCCAGGGTTTCTGTGGTGTGCCCCGTGACCTCTGCCCCTCTGCCCCAATGGAGGTGCCAGTGTGTGCTGGTGACACATTGGTGTGAGCTGCCAGTTCTGAGTCAGACAGCTGCATGCTGTGCCATTAGCAGGAGTGATTCTTCCCAGTGTAACTTTGTGAATCCTGCTGGATTCACAGTACGAGACCCCTGGGATGCAGATGCACTTTAACAACAGGCTTTGCCTGTGGCTGTGGCCCAGAAGACCAGTGGCAGAGTCCGTCATGTCCAATCCTTCCAACCCTTAACCATGGGTACTGACGCCAACTGCAACCAAGTAGAGGGTATTTGGGATGGGCCTAAGAGCTTGATGGCAGCTATTGGAATGAAACGTCTCATGTATTTTTTGTGTGTGTGCTTCTCTGCATACTCTATGTGCATAAGGCTATTCCTGGGAAATGCAGGTTTGAAATGTGCTCAGCGCTGCTCCCAGCTCACAGGCATCCATGGGGAAGATCAGGGAGTTTGGATCTTTGAGTTGGGCCCTGGGAAGAGGCATTTATTGACATTCTTGAGAGGTTCTCAGTATCTGTGCCTATCCCTGCTCTCTGTGGGGTCACAGGGAAGGTGGACTCTTCCTGCCACCCAAGCTTTCCCTGATTCATGAATGTGTAAGTAGGAAGCTCAGAATTGCAGAGTTGTGGAGACCGTGAAGATAAGATGCATCCCGACTTATGGGAGAGACGCGAGATGGCGAGAAACCACACCCTCCGGACCCCTGGGGTCCCTGTGTGCTCTACGTGTGCCCCTCCTGCCCTCGAGCAGGGCTTCTCCACCTCAGCACTGCTAACACGTTGAGCTGAATGGTTCCTTGTGGGGGGCTGTCTTGGGCATCATAGAGGACCCTGACTTCCCCCACCTGAAGCCAGTCATGCCCGACCTCTCATGGCAGTGAGAAATGTCTCCCCGACATTGCCAAATACCACAGGGTGGACAGAGTAGGCCCAGCTGGGGACCCCTGATGGCACCAACAATAGTGTTGGAATAATGAGAAACAGGACAGTGACCTCCATGCATTGGCCACCACGCACTGCAAACTCCATCTTTTAACCACTAAAGGAACCAGTATGAGTGGAAGCCATTGTATTTCCTCTCCACAAGGAAGAGACCACACAGTGCTCAGTGACCTCCTCTAGAACACTCACCATGGAACGCAAACCTAGCATCCAGTGCTGTCACACCACGGTGCTCTGCTCTGTGACAGACACATGAGCAGGGGCAGAGCAAGGACAGAGCACAGATCACCAGGACCACACGCATCTTCATAATAAAGCCTGTCAGGAGAAATGGCTTCTGGGTGAGATTAGAAACCTCACTGAGAAGCAGAATCTTCTTGACTTCATATGTACAGGAGGTCCTGTCCTTCCAGAGGCGGAGGCCCTGTCACCTGCAGGCTGCCCCATAGAACTGGTATGGCAGACTCTCAGCACCTGGGAAGCAGCAGGATCAAACGCTCTCTGCCTCCAGTTACACAGTCTGGACAGTGTCATTTAGAAGCCACCACCACTCTGAGTCCCAAATGTTCTGCCTACAGGGACCTCAGGAGCTCAAAGCATTTTCATCATGAACGGTGTTGATCACTTGGGGACCTAAAGAAACAGAACCCCATCACATAGTTTTTGTGAAGATGTGAGGGTACAACCACTGGTCTCATTCATACAAGGCCAGGCCCCAACTTGGAGGCACCATCCTTCTTGCCAGGTTAACATAAGAGGAGGGAGAGAACCCAGGGCCAGCCAGAACATCTGGGAAGCATTGAGTCCAATCAAGACCAGCCTGGCCATAAAAAGAAACTGGAGATCACAGGGTGAGCCCTGCTCTTACCAGGCTATAATCCCTACCCAGAGTGAGGAATTTCGATTTCAGCACTAGCAATGGAAATATGCTCTGATCTCACTGGGCTTCTGTGCCAGGAAGAAACGATGCCTACCTCCTCACCCAGCCCATCTGATGCACAGCTGCCTCCGTGGTGAGGGAGCAGCGCCTGCAGAGGTCTGTGGAAGTGGAAGAACCGTGCAGAACAGCGGGGCTCAGACAAGCGCACTTCCGACTTCCAATCTGCCCAGCACCGCAATTAGAGACTTCCTGCTCTGGCTCAAAACCTTCAGTTCCCTCTGACAAGCAGACATGCAATTAGTCAATTAGACACATTAGCTGCTTTAGGGTTCTCCAAAAAGACAAGGGATAGGCGTGGCGTGTGTGTACGTGTGTGTACGTGTGTGTGTAGAGACAGAGGCAGCAGCTCAGACCGAGAGCTGTATTTTAAGGCATTTTCTCACAGAACTGTGGTCGGGGAGCCCGAGACCCAGGTAGGCAAGGCCACCAATCTGGGAATGGGGGCAGATTCATTATTGCCATCTTGAGATCCCAATCCTCCGGGCAGCAGGATGGAAACTCAGATGGGGTTTCTATGTGGCCGTCTTGAGCCAAATTCCTTCCCCCTCAGAACGTTTTTCTCTGAAGGCCTTCATCCGATTGAGAGGCCCAGCCATGTCATAGAGTTGGTCAGCTAGACTAGAAGTCTGGTGACTTCAGCATGTCAGAAAGGTGTTTCTGCACTGTGGAGGAGGGTAAATCAAAGTGTCCTCTACACTCCTCCTGAATTCTGCTCCAGAAGCCCAGCAGCAAGGGCAGGAGATTTGGGGAAACTCTAAAGATTTAACACAAGTTACTCTCCCCCATAGTTAATTTTAAATGTTTTGCTTCTGGGGCAGGAAACTATAGTGTGAGCTCGGGATACCTTGTCACACCAGAAAGCCAGCACAGCCTCAAGTCACACAAGAGGAATTCAGGGGCCAACGTGGTCTCCAGTGTGCAAGACAGAGCCCTGATGAGAGTAATAGCACAATCACCACCTGTAAACACACCGTGTCTGTGTAAATCAAGAGCTTGTGGTGCACAGCAAATACACACCAACATACAGCCAAACTGTTCTTTCTTGAAGCTGTCAATCACTGCTTGGGAAACTGCTGAAGACCTGAAAAGCATCAACCATGTGTGTTGCTTTCCTGTGAAAACCGGGGCAACCTCAAGTTGATGAACAGAAGTTTCTCTTTTCACAGTAGATGAGTATAAAAACAAGAAATGATGGAGTACGGCCCTATTGCTGTTCCCAATGGACTCCAGGATCTTGACCTGAGCATCTACAGCTCTTGACAGTACAAAAAGACAGATTCTGGGCTGCAGATGGAAATGCATAGCACCTTCCTTGAATCACCCAGCAAGAGGAAAAGAAAAATAATACAGTATTTAATATATAGTTATTGCTGTTTATGTATCCATGGCTACATATAAAGTGTGCATATTTAAACACAGACATATACTTAAATACACACATGCATACACATCCAAAACCAAACCTAGAGGTCCACCTACCAAGCTTCAGAAAGTACAGAAGGCAGAACATTTTGTTTACTCCACAGGGATGCAATTAGCAAACTAGAGCTGTAGAAATTCCAAAGGATGGATAAAAAACTTTACTTAAGAAGGAAGTAGCTAGTGAAAATAAAGACTGTAAGAATTGATAGGGACTTAAAAATCATATCAACTCATCAAAATTCTGGAGTCACTTTGGATTTTGGTAAAAATGAACTGGAAAGCAAACAAGCATGGTAATGGGACTGTCAAAAATAGGAACACTGGATCTTTATTTATGTTAAGAAATCATTTTAGACGTGATCAAATAATGATTATGTCATTCTCTAGCACAGAAAAATGTAATGATCATGGCTTTTAAGGAAATTATCTTTCAGAGATACACTCTGAAATATTTGCTTCAAGTTAATACAGGAATAGACTATTCTTAGATATTCCACAAGCTGGGATGAAGTGTCTTAGTTGTAGATGCTGAATGATGGTACATTAAAGCTCACATGCCAATTTGACCACTTAAAATCTTCTATAATAAATATGTGGATAAGCAGAGCAATGTTTATATGTTTAAATAAACACATACACATATGTCATACACACATATGTACATACACATATACATAGACACAAGCACAGGCTCATTTACATGATATACATACATATGTTTGGGGTATGTATAGTACATTACCTTCATGCCGGTGCACAGATAATGTCTATAAACTCTTACACAGAGCTGCACTAGGCAATACCGAGTGGTGGTGTGGACATGCAGCTGGAATGCTCATGCCACTGAGGGCATACCTGGGGCACCTTGGCAACCCAGCAGTCTTCTGCTGAGGTAGAGCATGGACACATGTGTCTACAGTGCAGAGACCCTGCTCCCAGGATGTTCAGCAATCCCGACGCTCACAATCCTGATGTGTGTGGTGGGAACAAGCAACACTATTCTTGAGAGCTCCAAGTTGCAAAGAATTCAAATGGTGATCAAAGTAAGATATTACTAGTCATAGGCAGGAACACCATAGAATAAGAGGACAAACAAACTAGTGACTCTTATTCTAACCAAGGACATTCCATAGTTGAAAGTCTGAGGACAAGAAGCCAGCTGCGAGAGGACATGACCAGGGCCTAAGAGGCCCAGGAGGAGACCTGGGCGGGGCAATGCAGGGCTGCAGAAGGGGGAGCTTCCAACCCGCTGCTGCTGACCTCTTTTGGCCTCGGTTGGAGGTTTAATAGCACCTACAAGGTACAAGGTTTTGGATCAGTGTCACCCAAAGCTTGGTTCCAAACTACTATAAATACTGGGAGGTGGTGTAACCTTTGGGAAGAGGCATCTGGTGGAAGGAAGTTGGGTCACTGGGCCGTGTCACTGAGGGAATACTGGCACACCAGCCCCTCCTCCTGGGTCTGCTTCCTGGCTGCCATGGGGGAAGCAGCGTCTCTGCCAAGCAGTCCCCATAGCCTACTGCCCACCACAGGCCCAAGGCAGCAGAGCCAAACAGCTATGGACGGAGCCTCTGAAACTGTGAGCCCCAAATCCTTTTCCTCCTTAGAAGTTGAGTATCTCAGGTATTTTGTCACAGCAGCAGGAAGATGATGAACTCTCAAGGGCATGCTGAATTTATAAAGAACACTTGGGATCCATGCACTTCAGTCAAAACATTTTAAATACCACTGTCATTTCTCCTTTGGTCCTCAATTTGAGGTGCAAAGGAGAAACAAATATTAAAATGATGCTATTACTTCTAATTACAATTTCTCAACTCTCCCAAGTTGGAATTATGTAATTCAAAATGCTGACCCACCAGTCTGTTGCCCTACCAAGAGTGAACAGGGTTGCTGATTCTCTCTGTCCTTGCCAACGCTTGTACTTATTGTGTATTTGATAATAACCATCCTATCGGGTGAAGCTGGTGTCTCATTAAATTGCATTTCCTGTATGTGTATACACCTTGAAAAGAGCCTTGTGACATAATTCATGTACTTGGAATATCTTCTTTGGAAAAAAGTTATTTTTCATTTATTTCATTAGTGTGTATTAATTATACAGAACTACGGGTTTCACTGCGGCATGTGACAGTTGGATCACTCTCACTCTCATCTGCTTCTCCGACACTCCCCCCGCCCCCCCCCTCCTGATTTTCTTCCTCTTCACTGAGAGTCTCTCTGCTACATACATGTTGTCATTTTCTTTTCCTTTTAGATTTTACATATGATAAAAACATGTGATGCTTGTCCTTCTGAGTCTGGCTTATTCTACTTAACTCTGGTTGCATCCATTTTTCTGCAAATGACATGATTTCCTTCTTCTTTATGATGAACACTCTGTTGTGTTTATCCAGACAAATTGTTGATGGGAACCAAGGCTGACTCCTTAGCTTGGTCATTGTGGATAGTAATCAAGTCCTTCATTTTTTGTTGAGTTTTAATATTTTGGATATTAATTCCTTATTAGATATATGGCTCACTAATATCTTCTCTCAATTTATAGTGTGCCTTTTTTCATTTGTCTGACTGTTTCCTTGATGTAATCAACTTGTTTGTTTTTATTTCTGTTGCCTGAGCTTTTGGGGTGACAGCTGAAGAGATCGTTGCCTACGACAATGTCGAGGAGCTTCTCTAGTTCTATAGTTCCGGTCTGAATGCTATGTTGTTGATCTGCTTTGAGCTGATTTCCTATATACTGTCAGATAAGGGTCAATTCATTCTTTTGCAGGTGGACAGCCACTTTTCCAAGGACCATATTTTGAAGACAACACCCTTTTCTCCCTGCGTCTCTTTGGTGGCAGAGTCCATAATTAGTTTTCTGCTATGCTGGAGTTGATTTCCGGTCTTTCTACTGTGTTTCCTTCCTCTGTCTGTTTTTATGCAAGCAACATGCTGTGCTAATCACCAGAGCTTTGTGACATAATTCAAAATCAGTAAGTGTGATGCCTCCAACTTTTTCCTTCTTACTTTGCTTTGGTTACTTGGGGTGACTTTGGCTCCATAGGAATTTTATTGTATTGAATTTACTTTTCTATTTCTATGACAAACCACAGGAATTTTGATAGAGACTGTTGCATTGTGGACACAATATGATGAGTCCTGAAAATATTTTTAAAAATTTACATAGGTCAGCAACCTTTCTGTTGAGCACAAATCCAAAGGACATGAAATCGTAGGTCAGAGACACGTCTGCCCCGCCATGTCCACTTCAGTGCTATCCATGAAGGCAAGATATGGACTCAACCTGTTTGTGCCAGTCAGCTTGAATGTGGCAAGAACAACTTACAGGAAGAGCAATTTATTGTGGCTCACAGTTCCAGAGGTTTCAGTTCA